>NC_039506.1:19087977-19394041 GCF_003672135.1 Ooceraea biroi
ATATTGTTGATTAATAAATTTTTCATACGAAAATTGGCGTTTGATCCTCCACGAAACTTTGCACGCACTCTCACTCTGTTTTTCTGTTTCTCTCTCTTTCTTTTTCATGTAAATTCTTAGGATTTATTGCAGTTTCGTGCGATTGTTAACAAACCCACCCGATTAACAAACCCAGTCAGTTCTCGTTGAACTCGTTCACTGTCGCCTCGCACCTCGCGATTACGTCCGCATGCGCGCACTGTGTATACTTCGAGTATGTACTAATCAGTAGGGTAAGGAGAGGCAGTCTTATCGTTCTCTCGAGGTAACGTATCACGCGAGGCAGTGGCACACTCGTTAGTTATACGTTTTATTTTTTTAATCCCAGATTTTTCGTTCAGTTGAAACGACGCGTTCAGTAATGCCGTCCCCAGCTATAATGCTAGTATAGTTTCTCTACTAACGTACAGTTAAGAGATAGACAGTATCCTCTTACGTGCATCTTAAAAAAATATCTTTATTATTTTATTGCCGTTAAAAGATGAGCTGCCCACGCATGGGGCAAGCTCGTTTATTTTTCTCTCATTGGTCTCATAAGCCGTTATTATTTTCTCATCCATTATCATTTTCACTTTCAGCAGCCAGTGGTATTTAGCAACCGTAAGCGATCGCTTTAATCTGCGTACACGTAGATTAAAATCTGTATTATTATGTTTTTATTTAATTTCTGTATAAAAAACATTATCTTGTCCGCAGGGCCGATCAGCCGATTTAATTTTGATTAATTTCGCATTATCTTCTGTTGATTATCCCTTTTGTTAACGCATCGATGTGTGTGTGTGTGGTACCAGGTAGAAAATATGTGTAGGGAAGTCGCCTATCTGCGCACATTATTGCAGTCCAAGCATCGGCAGCTGCAAGAGCTCGTCAGCAGCCACGAACGCGCGCAAAACCAAAATCATCGCTGGGAGAAGGTAAGGATCCGCGTCCGAAGGCGAGCCAACACTCGAAAACACCCAAGCAAGTCCCGCAAGTCTGCAGCACGCACGCATATATCGCACGAATTGTGCGCGCGATGCATAACGTGTGCACTCTTCGTGCATCTGTATCTATAATCGACTTTCCTTCGCGAGAATCCACACGTTACGGACGATGTAACGTTTCTTATTGACGGCATCTCTCCTCGTTACGCGCGACCGCCAATGATATATAGTTGGAACATCTTTCTATTTTTTTTTTTTAAAGAAATTAAAAGCGGTGATCTGTGCAAAAAGAGGAACTTTAGCTTCAATCTCTTCTTCATGGTTTTTGATAATTCTTCAGCTTTATAATTCTGTCCTTCCGAAATCGTTCAGACTTCTCATGAAGATTACGTGTAACAGATTCGTCCAGTTTTCAGATCACTGGTTCAGGCGATTTGAAAGGTGAACGAGTTTGCGTTCCAACTTGATGTTTCAAACTGTTAATTCAGCGTGCGCGGACCTCGCAAGAGATTCTCGGACACGTGACTTCAATTTGGTATTGGTACAAGTATGGAAAGTGAAGTAAATGTGCATTTCAGACGGATAACGGCAGCGACAGCAGCTTGCCCGAGTCCTGGTCCAGCCTGAACGACGAGAAATGCATCGACAGCGTTAGAGAGCTAGTCAATCATCATGTAAGTAGATGCAAGTCGTTTTTTAAATTTTGTTCAATCACTTTCCACTAATACGTGATCTATCTGAACAGAAAAAAGAGTTGGCTGCTCTAGAAAGCGAGCTGCAGAGCAAGGTCCGATCGCTGAACGAGCATCAGAGCAAGGTGGACAAGATGGAGGAGGAGCTGATGGAGATTGCCAAGAGGCAGAAGCAAATGTTCAAGGCGGAGGTAACTTGTCGATTATATTTTTAGTTTAATAATATTATTAATCCATTATTTTAATAATATTTTAATAACATAAAAATCGATATTTTAATAATACTGATATGAGCACGTACTAGCTTAATATTTCATTTTTATCAATTACAATTTTTTGGCCCTGCCTTGAACCTTCTTCAAAGATAATATTAAAGATAATGCAACAGATTTATCTCATTATTATCCAATTTTATTTCATTTAATTTTAATCGAAATTGAGATATACGCACTTTTATGTCAGCCGCTTTTTCAGACTCTCACGTGTCCATATTAATGTCCTCGTAGATTTTCATTTTGTTAATTATTATAATAAAAACTGCCGCGGTTGCTCTTTTCCTGAATGATTCTCACACAAACAATTTTCAGTTGGGCATCGCAGGAGTCTCGGAGAAGAAGTTGTTGCTGGCGAAACGAACTGAGGAACAGTTGCAGGAGATTGTGCGGCGGAAGCAGAGCCTATCGTTGGACCTAAAGCGCGCCCTGCCCGCGTCTCCAGGTGACGAACGGTCATCGTACGGCGAGACGGCGTCCGACTGCGACTCGAAGTCGCTCTTCCAGGAAGCGACCAATAGGAAGCACCAAATCGCCTCGGCATTGAAGCTACTGCCGCAGAGCATACCAAGCTCCATCGACACTGCGGAAACGTTCCACACGGCGGCGGCCGACTCGCCGGAGCTCCGTATCTTCGAGAACGCCGACGCGATGCGGAACAACGCCATGAAGGTCGAGAGAGAGAACAACGAGGAACGGAAGGAAAATGGCATGCGAGATGATCATTTAGCGCAAGACGATGCGAATCTGTCCCAGGTGATGGATGAGAACTTGACTGACGTGAGCAAGGTCGCTTCCACGGAGTCGATGAAGACTGATGAAGAGGAAAGGAAGCTGCAGCTGGCCACGGTGACCCTCATCTCGGAGAACATGCTCCAGGACTCGCTGGAATCGCCGATACAGCAGAATCCGGCGATGAAGAGGCTGAACCAAAGAATCGCGCGCCAACGGATGATGGTGATGAGATGCCTGGACGCTGGCACGCCGTCGAAGGAAGATCTCAATCGGCAGATAATGATACTGCAGGATCTGCAGAGGCAGCAGATCGAACTGGAGGTGTCGCTGCTGGAGGACGAACGGAAGAATAACTCCAGCCGGCAACTCCAGTGCGAGGACGACGGCGCCGGCAACGACGATCGGCTCGTCGTCAGCGAGACCGAGGACTATGTACAGCACGAACCAAATGCTTACTGTAGTGTTGTAGAACCTACGAATAATAGCTCCGCTATTCTGTTGACGGTAGCGCAAACCAGATCTCAACTTTTCAGGAATAACAGGCCTAACGCTAACGAACAAGAGTCTTTATCGGAATCGTTAGCGTCCAAAAGATCCTCCAATCGAGGCTACTCGACAGTTTATTTAACGGTAAGTCGTTGTGAGATATTCCTCTTTAATTCTCGCCTGTTTTCTGATTATCATGATTATTCTTCATGTTTCTTGCGCAGAGCCAGAACCGAAGCGACCGTTTGAGCAGCCCATACTCCCTAACGATCACGAGGTCCCTACCGTCGTTGATAGCGAGCAACGGCGATTGCGACAGCGTGATCAACATGATCGTCAGCGTACCGTCGTACGTGATACGAGGAGCTGGCGCATCCAGTCACTACGAGTATGAAGTGCGAGTCGTTGCACAGGACGACACCTGGACTCTTCTGCGTAGATACAGAAGATTTCGGGAGTTGTATGTATCGATGCGACAAAAGTACGGTAGCAAGGTACGTTTATTTGAGATAATCGCGAAGTTGACACAAGTCACGTCAAATGTCAGTCTGCTGAAATTTTTAAAATAATTTCTATTCGCTCAAGTCATAAAATAAAAAATAAACTAAAAAAATTTCAAGTTTGCGTGTGTGTAATCGTTGAATTGAACGAGTCTAATTATCTCAAAGCAGACACGGATGACTCCAAGTATTTCTATAATCGCGGATGATATAAACTCACGAGGCAAATAATTTCATAGGCTTTCTGTTCGTTCGCAGGTCGCGGCGATACGCTTTCCTCCACGCCAGGTCTTTCCAAAGTACGAGGTCGTGGCGAGGCAACGACGAAAACGCCTCGAGGAGTACCTCCGCCGATTGATCCAGGTTTGCTCGGAGCTGCCGCACTGCGAGCCCCTCTACAAATTCAACGGCAATCTTAGCAACGTAGACAAGCAATCTCTGCTAGAATTCAGCTCCTTCTTCAGACGCGGCATGTTCGAGAGCAGCAAATATGGGACTAGCTAAGGTACACCGTCGCGCGATGCAATACTCGGTCTTCCTCGGGTGTCGAGGAGGCGGCCAGCAGTAAAAACAAGGAGACGGAGAACACGGCGGACGTTCGCGATCCATTGCGTCTTTTCCCCGTTTTTTTTTCCACTTGCGAAGACGCGGAGCGCGCGACTAGAGTAAGACATCGGCGAAATATCGTAGCGCAATGTAGCTACACAGGACGAGCCGCCTGACACTCGTAACTGTGACGTTTCCTGAACTATCCGACGTCGTGTCGCGGCAGACTACGCCGGATTCTCTCGCGACACAGCCGATGCATAGTTCCCAATAAGTATTAAGAATTATTTAAATTATTTAATTGATGAGCGGGTTACGAGCGTTGGGTGAGAGTCCCACACGATTCCTTAGTCGTTACGAAACTGTATGCTTCCAGAAGTATGCTTAGCGATTGTAAGACTGGTCTTAGAAAATCAACGTTCCTTCCCCGATATTGTCTGGAGCGCGTGGATGCAAGCTCGCTGGAGACAATAAACGGAACAGCAACGTAATATATTCTTTAAGAGAGAGAGAAAGAGAGAAAACACAAGAGTAAGAAAATCATCTATGGGCGTTTGGCGAGGCAAAACATATCGCGTCATAGTGTGATTTTATATTTTTTCCTTTACAGATATTTTCCTAATATCTTTCTCCTGATAGAGTTCGCAATCACGAAGTGTACCTTCCTTCGCGAGAGACGTAGTCGGGTCTTGTAGTTGATATCAGAATTCTGGTTAAGTATTATAAACGGCAGAAAAAGAAAAAAAGGGAAGAAAGAGTACGCGGGACGTTATTGTAGAATTACGCGAGATCAGCCGACAGCGCTGACCACGCAACCGCGCATAGTTTGCTCGTAGATAGCGCCGGAGGTTTATTTATTTTACACGCCGAGTAGCGTTTTGTACGCAACTAGGGTTACCAGATGCACTCTTGCAAGAGTAAATATACTCTTTTTGAGGTGGTAAAAGAATACTCTCCACTTTTTAACGGTAACGATTCCGTTGATGCCAGTGATACGTGCAGCTTTCCAATAGAGGATTTGTACAGCGTGTGGCGCCTGACGTACACTGGGGTGTATTGAAATATCAGTTTCACCCCACTTGTTAAATGTTTTTTTTCGTGTTCCGCAATTTTTCGGATTCTTCTCTGCAATGTATTCTTTTTCGATGCCATCTGGTAATCCTACACGCGAAGATCGACACCGAGCGGACTTTCCGTTAATAGCGTAATAATTATTGCTGCTTGTAAAGTTAGCGGTGTGTGTTACAAACACGAGAGACGTCATATCGCTGTTGAAGTTCTTCCGGTTCCGGGGATCTATATATGTATAGTATATACGTTACATAAATAATATTATAGCGCGCGAGGAATTAACGGTTGAACAGCGGGATGCATTGTTATGCGATTATCGGTGTTTATTCGAATAATAATCGAAACGAAACCAAAGCTCGATCATGACATGACAATTTTCATCGTTTCTAAAGGATTTACTTGCTGTCGTCGCGAATAACGATTGGTCGGATCGATCACCAGACTGTGCGATTGCAGTATTAAAGTTTACCAAAAAAAAGAAACTTTTTATCGGCATGTAAAAGAAAACAAACCGAACTCGAGAAGACATTGTGTGATGATGCGAGAAGACCGCTTCCTACGTAGCCAGGACGGACGTTTCGGCCTCGTGTCTTCTCACCGGATCATCCTCGTCGAGATACGCGACGAAAAAAAGAGACGAAAGGAGACAATGTAACAGCTTATCAGTCTCGCGAGGAACGCTATCGTTCAGCATCGTAAAATTAGGATCTATAAACTAAACGCCACAACGTACGATAAATATGCTTTTCTCGTATAGAGTACGATTAAAAATATTTACTCCCCCATGGCTGTGTGTAACCGGACTCGAGAAAAAAAAAACCCCCAAGGAAACACCCTGGCTAGTAGTTTAGTAGTAGCGAACTCGGCGCTCTTCTAGTGCACGACAACCCGCTCGTCTTCAACGGGATTGGCGAACATCGCGCGGTCGTTCATCGAGCGCGCGAACGAAGGCAGTTATTACTTACGCATTCGGACGTATTCGACATTTTACCTCACGTTTCGTACCACGAGAGAGAGAGAGAACGGTCGTCATCGTCGTCATCCGCTTTTTTTATACTTGAATCTACGAGACCTATGTTCTGTAAGTGTAACAACGGAGTACAATAAATTGTTATAATGCAGCGCATCCTTTCGCCCGCTTTGTACCACGCACGCACACATACATACATACTTTCGCACGCCGCATCAAACGTACCGCACCGCTCAGTTCGGTAGCGAGGACTCGCGTCGCTCGCGCGAGCTCGCTTCGCGTAGAAAAATACTAGGTAGCTACGCTCTCTATCGTTCTCTCTATTCTATCTATCTACGTTAGAAATTTAGATTATTTTCTTTTCCTTTCCTGTGAGCATTTCGCGATACAAATATATTTGATATATTATTCTCTGACGAATATATATACCTGATTAAAAAATGTAGGTACTCTTTGTCGCTTGATCCGTTCGAAACTTCACTTCGTGCAGACAAACGGCGAGGATCAAGTCAAGAAGCACGGGAACTAAAGGCGACACACTCGAATGAATACTAAACGGGTAAGTAGACGGGCATTGTCCGCCCCCCCCCTTCCCCCTCGCGCGAGATATTTGATTCCTGCAATAAATTAAAATGATAATAGGACGCGGTATTTGTCGCAGCTAGATCCTTAGATAAACACTTGTTCGCTCGCTAGGCTGTCCGCGAACGGCGCGACGATCACCCGTGTGGCGAAGTAGAACGTCAGCCCGAACGTGATGGAGATCGGTAACGCGGGTAGCGCTTTCTTGAATATGGCCAAGAGCAGCAGCGTCAGGCACAGGCCCTGCAAGAGAGACAGCTCGTCAAGAGAGCTTCGCACGCTTCTCGTTCATTCAAGCACAAGTAAGCAAATACGCACAATGAGAATAGCGACGAAACAAGCCAACGTGGTGTTCCAGTCTCCGTAGCTGGACGCTTTCCCAACGAGCACGCTGTAGAATATGAAGTCGCCGAGACCCAGCTTAACTCCGCGTTCCTCTTCAGCGACCGCAAGCAACTGTCCCGGTTGTCCTTGCTGTTGCTGCTGCTGCGGATCCCGCGGACGATTCTCTTGCTGTCTCGCGCTCTCCCTCCCTGTGGACGAGTTGTCGCGTACCTCCTGAGCGCGTCTCGCGCTGCGTTCACCTGCGCGATCAGGATCGAATTAGCTCGGGCATTTGCAACGACGACTTTTGAAGCAAACGTAATATCGGCGACTTGATGCAATACATAGAATTGATTTGTGATTGTATTATCTGTGTAATAATCTGATCCATTTCTGTTTTGCCTTGACTACTTTAATTTTATTAAAATTTTATTAAAGTAAATTTAATTAATCTTCTTAACGATTCTTGACGACTGTTGATAATCCTTACCGTGCGTTTCTACCCATTCAGAAGTGAAACCGCCCTCCTCCGCGTCGCCCGACACGCGATTATTTTGATTGTCCGCTTGATCACGCGTAGGCGACGCCGCGGCGTCTCCGGACGCCATCGTAGCTGCCTGCACGTATCCGGCATAGGCATACAAGATGGTGGAGGAATATATGAGAGCAGGGAAAATAGACTCGTTCCGTTCCTGCGCCGTTTCGACGAGTATTCTCAGCGGGCCCTTCGGTGTCAAGACCGCAATCAGATCTAAGTGTGCCAACAAGAACAGCAATGAATAAAATTGTCGATCTCTCTCACGGTGTCTTCACTTCTTGTCCCTGGGAAGCTTCTTACCCCAAATACTTATAACACCAAGCACAACCCAGGCCGTCCATTCAGGTAAATACTTGATGAAAACGAGCGCCATTAAGGCGGAAATGAAAATCAGATAAGCCTGTTGGAGCTGCAGTGGCCCTTGCCAATGAATACAAATCATTCCAACTACACCGAAATTCCATAGGACTATACCTAATGTAAATAAATCCATTGGAATGTTATAAGCTTTTAATACTTGCCTGTAAGTAGAAACATAATGATAATTCTTCCTGTTCAAGCGTCTGATCGATGCGGAACAATCAATTAGATGTAGAACTTAAATATAGTCTCGCACTTACTCGCAAAACAAGGCGGAGAACATTGACAGCAAGAGCAGAGAGCTTATAATCAGCCAGCCATGTATGGTCTTGTAGAATCTGTATTTATACAGGAAGATAAGTATCACAGTCATAAACACGATGACGCTCATGAGGATCATTGAGTTGGCGAATGCCTGCCAGACCTTGGTACCCGTCTCATTACTTTCCTCATGAAACGGAGTATACACTCTACGAAGAAAGAAAAAAATACTTTATTTAATATTTAAAGTACTTAAAAATTTCTAAACAAACTCCATAAAATATTCTCTAATAAAAAGAACTATGGAAAAATGTCACAATGAATTTGTATCAAAAATTGACGCAACTGATCAAGAATCTGGAATTAAGTTGCAATAACTTTCTCCTTAAAGCGTAAAGCAACACTTACAAGTACATTCCCTTGGTCGTGTAGAAGTGTACCGAGCTAATGGTCGCCACTACAACCAGCATGCACAGCGAGACGGGAACAAAGAGCTTGATCACATGAGCTGCACCATACTTTAGCTCTTCCTCCTCCTCGTCTCGGTAATGCCTCAATCTATTTTGATTATTGTTGCCGGATGCGCCGCGCCTGTTTGACCGGGCAACGGTTGTACCCGACGCCTCGAAGTGTACCTCGGGCATCCCATTTTCCACCTGTAACAGAGAACGTGCATCATTTTTCAATAATTTTCCTTGGTACTCAGACAGGACAAATGCTAGATTCAAAGAACTACGTCAAGAGCTACAAAGCTATCAATAAACCTCTAGAATCTGCTTTACAATTTTAGGATTTGCTTTAGAATTATTTTGCCTCATCGAAGAGAGAAACTTGACACATTAAGAACAACAAGGGACACGTGGAAGGTCATGCGGAGAGGAAGACGAGGCGTGGATCGCTCGCTCGCTCGTGTGCGAGGGGATTACCTCCTCGTTGGCGGTCCTGGTGCGCGCTTTGCGACGATCGTTGACCAGGATTGGGTCGTCCGTGCGGGACTCCGCGACGTGGCCGTCCATCAGGCTTGTGTACTCGTTCGCCGAATCGTAATCACTCTCAGACATTCATCAAAGCCTTGAGCCCCTCGGACGTGCGGGACAGAGAACTCTCGATGCCTTGACAGCTCCTGCCTACCACCCTCGTGCTACTTCGGCGCTCTCGGCACGCCCCGCGGTTGATTTCGTCGGTGCGTCGCAGGTCACAAACGAAGGAAGCAGCATAAATCGCGGTTAGACTCTCCCCTCACTCGCTCGAGTCTTCACTCGACTCGTGAAATTGCAAAGGAAAGCAGAAGCCTCGCTACTTGTTGACAACCACTTACAACCTCTCTTTTTCTAACTTTTGTCACCCTCTCTCTCTTTCTCTCTGTCTTTCTCTTTCTCTAGTAGCGCAAGTGACTCACTTCACTGCGCGATCACCATCTTTAGCAAAAAGGACAAAAGAGCTGTTCTTTTTTGCACTTCTCTATTGCACTTCCTGCGTTCAAGTAATGCAAATGTGAAGATAGGTTTAGATAAATCGCGAGCCTGTACTGCAGCCCACAAATGTGTTATGTAACTACACGTTGTACGGAAATTAATCAGCGAAGCAATTTTATAGAATTAATATTTTGTCCAGTTTTTAATTTCTTAATTCATTCTCAAGTTTTTAAGATTGATATCCTTCTACAAACTTTGTTCGTGTTTCGACTTAATTACAACAATATTAAGCAACGCTTCATAAAAATAATATATGAATAATTAAACAATTAATTATTTAGAATTATATAAAATATTTACTAATATTTAGTATTTTAAATACGCGTTAATCAAGAATGTATAATTTACACATTATTTTAGCTGTTCGTTAAGCTATATTATTTAAAAATAAAGATACATGTAATTTATTATTTTAACTTATGCTATTATTAAAATAATAAAGGCTGATTTATCGTCAAATCGTACTACCTCATTCTCCAAACGAAGATAGTAGAGACTCGTAACGGATCCTTTTTACAACTACTTTGCAGTAGTACGAGTCAACCGTAGTTCAGAGAAAACGTAGTTTTTCTCAACCAATTCGCAATTCTCCAAGACAAGTTAACAGGCACAAATTTTGTCTTCGAATATACTCAATTTCTTGTAATCAAGTTCTTTACATGATGCTTAAAAAAAAGAAAATAAAATTTAAAAAATCAAGTTGAGCGCCTTTACTAGTTCCCGCGCATGCGCATTTCGTTTTCGCCAACACCAATCTCGAAGAGCTCGACCATCGATATAGCAATATGTACACTGAGGTGCATAAATGACTTCCTTTTTCGGTGTAAATGGTGTAGATAAGCGCGCCATCTGCGTGGTCGAATGTATGCTGCGCTTATCTACACCTATCTACACCGAAAAAGGAAGTCATTTATGCACCTCAGTGTACTCCTAAATTGTTGGTTGGCGCCGAGTCGCCGACGAGGAGCCGATGGGAGTTGTGTGAGGGTGCGTTCCGTTTCACGCATATGCGCGCATTTATCTATAATGAATGTTACGTATAATATATACAATGGAGGTTATGGAGATGTGATTTATCTATAATGAATGTTACGTATAATATATATAATGCGCGCATATGCGTGAAACGGAACGCACCCTAAATGTGTACACGCTGTTGCGTGCTGTGCACTTCGATCTTTCTCGATCTTTTTACAGTTATTTCGGTACCGAAGGTTTTTCCGTGGATGCAGTTACTTCTCCTGGTTAGACGCCGGTTTTGACGCGTCGTCGTTCTTGTCGCTAGACAATGCTATCGTGCTAGTACCGTGAATGTCAAGCACGATGAGCTTTTCTAGCGATGAGGTCAATTTCCTGGTCTACCGATACCTACAGGAATCCGGTGAGCCTCGACGAACATGAGTTTCATAACCTTTCACCTAGTTCACACACGCAGTTTCGCTCCTTCGGCGAGAGCTTGACGCCGTTGTCCTTTGTTCACTTTAAGAATAAAGTAGCCGACACCAAAATACCGGTATGTTACTTGATACTTCGATGCCGCGGAGAGGTTATAGAGACGAGGCGGAACGCGATGCGGATGATGCGGAGCGTAGCATCAAAATATCGAACTATGTTATTTGATACCGCGGCGCCGATGGCGAGGTTATGGAGACGAGACGCGGGGCGTAACGAATCGGCGGTTCGTGAAGCTACATATTAACGCGTCTTTACACGTGTATGTGCGGACTTTGTGAACGGCTCGCTTAGATTCAGCATCGTTTGAATGTGTTACTTTATTGTTACCTTAGCTACTTTTACATTTCTCTTTTCTTCTCGCACAGGTTTTCAGCATTCAGCGTACACCTTTGGCATAGAATCGCACATATCGCAGAGCAACATAAATGGGGCCTTGGTACCACCAGCAGCCCTCTTGTCGATAATTCAGAAGGGACTGCAATACACAGAAGCGGAGATATCAATAGGTGAAGATGGCACCGAGCAGAGAGTGGTGGAGTCCCTGTCGCTCATCGATGCCGTTATGCCAGATGTGGTCGCTACGCGTCAAAACCAAATCAATCAGCAGAAGCAGCAGGTGAAGACTGAAGTACAGGACACAAACGGCGAAGAAGGTATTCTATGTGCTATTGTACTGATGTAAGGTAATCTAATGTTTAATTGAAAGTACAGAGATTGGCTGAGTAGATGATTGATGATGATGATGATGATGATGGTTAAATTTAAATTTGTGTCTCAACAGAGAAAGGAATTGACGTTTGTCAACTGCATTCATTAAACTCATTGGCAATTGTGATCTTTGGTTTGACTTGAAGTTACATCTGTTGAGATGTAACTGCAAGCTGTATACATAATCTGTTCTTACAATAATTTGTTTTTAAATATAATCTTAGATATCAAAAAAACTTTCTTATTGGCTGATAAGCATCTTAAGATTATACGCAAGACAATCTTGATGTAAGAACGAATTAATGAGTCAGGATCTCACTTCGGCCTGTAAATATAGCTATATGTGAAACGATTTTACGCAAATACAAATAACAATTCATATAAAGCGTCTGTTAAATGCACGGTAGTAAGAAACTGAAGAAATGCATCATGTGCATATGAAGAAGAAATAACTCATTTGTTAATATCATATTGTAAGGGATAGTGTAACAGTGATACAAAGAGATGATCGACTTATATCCGTATGTCGAGATACTATATTCTGCTGCCGCCGAATTCATGCCACTCTTCATTATTTTGTCGGAATTACATCAAAGTAATGCGTCGCAAACTATCCGACACACACACACACACACACATGTACGACGAGAAAGTAGTTGGATGAAACTTGTGAAGCTTTATTTTAATTTTATTCTTATTGTTATTGTAAACTAACTGTAATATGTAGTCTTATTGTGAACATATATATTGTTCTGTTCTTCTCTTCGGGATAGAGAGACAGAAGAATGGCCTGGTACACCCTGGTCTGCGAAAGAAAGTTTCAAAAATTTTCCAGACCTCCTTACAATCCAGGCAGATTAAAACAGGACAGTGCCATTGATTACAGTCATTTCGCGAGTTATATCGTGTGTCTCCTTCGCGCGTGAGGATTGATGAAAAATATGTCTCTTCCATGAAGGAGCATATTTTTATATGTTTCTTCCATGAAAAAGCATATTTTTATCACCCGAGTACAGCCGAGAGTGATGCCATCTAACTCATCATCGATCTGTCTGTAAACTAGTGGCAAACAATCTATAACGTGTAACTCTCACATTTCATAATATAAATAGTGTTAAAAGGAAAAAAACAAAAAACAAAAAACAAAATCTGTTGTCGAATCACTGACTTCGAATCTGAGAAGCTTCTTGGATGACCAAAGCTAAATAAAATCTTTAGATGAAACAAATATAAACATGTAACTTGATTCTAAACAGCAAAACGAATAACGACAATTATTTGAAGATTAAAGATGTGAAGTAGTCGGTAGCAGATTTGTATCTGGCAGTGGTAGCTTACCTTTATTTTCATACATTTTTTTCTTGTGGCGCTGTGACTAGCAGAGTAGACAAACAAGTTACAGTTGACTTCACACCGTCATGTAGGTCACGAAACATTGTCTTTTGCACGTGTTGTGATTTCTTCAGTATCCAATATTCGACGCTCTCTGCATCAAGCTTCAAACTTGCGATAATTAATACACAATTGGAACAAATTATTGTAACTATGGTATTTTCTCCGCTCTGCCAATGGGTTCAATGTCGCAACTTCGTCAGTAGTCATTTTTCTCTTCCTCTAGTTATTACTAATGAAGGCGTTAGTAATAACGACCGAGGCGGCGACAGGGGATCAGAGATGGAAGTGGACGAGTCGGCCAACGAAGCGAATGCTGGTAGCAACGCTAGCGCGGTGGAGATCCCCGCGAGTAAGGCGACCAAATTACGAGGTCACGAATCCGAGGTATTTATATGTGCCTGGAATCCGAAGACGGATCTTCTAGCCTCTGGCTCGGGTGATAGTACCGCTCGCATTTGGGACATGTCGGACATCTCGCACGCACCTAATCAATTAGTCTTACGCCACTGCATCCAAAAGGGTGGTACTGAAGTACCGAGTAACAAAGACGTTACATCGCTCGATTGGAAGGTGAGGAAAATTGAACGATTTGCGAATGATTATTCTTGTTCATCTACGATAGCGCGCAAGCGACGTGTGTACATGTCGGAACGTTGCAGTGTGACGGCACGTTGCTGGCAACTGGAAGCTATGACGGATATGCACGAATCTGGACCACCGATGGCCGTCTGGCGTCTACGTTAGGCCAGCACAAGGGCCCGATCTTCGCTCTGAAATGGAACAAGCGCGGCAATTATATTCTGAGCGCCGGTGTCGACAAAACTACAATTATCTGGGACGCCGAGAGTGGACAATGCACGCAGCAATTCAGCTTCCACTGCGCGCCTGCATTAGACGTTGATTGGCAGACGAACACGTCGTTTGCTAGTTGTTCGACGGATCAATGCATACATGTATGCAAACTGAACGTGGACAAGCCTATCAAAAGCTTTCAAGGACACACGGTAAGTGGACAACGATTGCAGATATCCTCTTGGGATCAATTTAATCGACTGCAAGACGCGCTCTTTTCATCTTCCGTCTCCTTCCCACGCGTTTCGCAGAATGAAGTCAATGCGATCAAGTGGGATCCACTGGGAAATCTACTGGCCAGTTGCTCGGACGATATGAGTCTAAAGATCTGGTCGATGAAGCAGGACACGTGGGTTCACGATCTGCAGGCTCACAACAAGGAGATCTACACGATCAAGTGGTCGCCAACGGGACCAGGCACCCACAATCCGAACATGAATTTAACATTAGCCAGCGCATCGTTCGATTCTACTGTCAGATTATGGGACGTGGAGAGAGGTGTATGTATTCATACACTCACGAAACATACCGAACCAGTTTACAGCGTCGCATTCAGTCCCGATGGCAAGTTTCTCGCTAGCGGAAGCTTCGACAAATGCGTTCACATATGGTCTACACAAGTACGTATCGCTGCTATCAGCTCCTTTCTTCTACTCTTGATGCTCTTATGCAGAATACACCATTGTAATATACATATATGTACTCCGCATATGTAAAGTTGAATTTGATTAAACCGATTGGCCTTTCTCGTTTGTGCAGAGTGGACAACTGGTGCATAGCTATAAGGGCACTGGCGGTATTTTCGAGGTTTGTTGGAACAGTCGTGGGGACAAAGTCGGCGCCTCGGCATCCGATGGCAGCGTCTTCGTTCTCGATCTACGTAAACTATGATCACGCTCGTGCTGTAGAGCGTACATCTCAATAACTCAACAGTTTTACTATGATTCTCAACTGCCCGAGATTTCATCGATCCTTCAAAAACAGTCCCTTTCATTTTTATGTTACATCGGATGATTCACGAATGCGAAAGTTTTCACGAATGATTACTTTTTTTTTGACATACGAATGACAGAATTAGTTTCTAATGCTCGTGTTGTCATCTTTATTGTTGCAAGATGATTTTGCTACGATGAAATTTTAAAAATTAAAAATTAAATTAAAAACAGACTTCATTTTGTAAGGTATAAGAGAGATACTTGAGATATTTAATATAAATATAGCAAGGAATCCCTGATGTTCAATTTTGATTTTGGATTACCTAATATAGCTATTCAAGTTATTTTGAGTATTCTTGGGCATGCTCATGCACAATTTCATAATAGATGCATTTCGAAGGTATGTATGCATACGTATATATACACACACACATACGTATATTATATGCATCTTCATGATATAAAATCTTTTTTAAGTTATTAATTTTTTAAATTTTTGATGCATTAGAAAGAAAGATGTGCTGGAAAATGTTTTAATTACGAGCGAATTTTGATTTAAGACTGGAGACCCCCTTTGTTCGTCATTCCCTTGATATCTTCTTAAGAATATTCGACAAAGGAAAGAGGAAGTGTACATTAATAATATTTTTAACCGTGATACATACTCTGTACAGCTATAACAATCGACAGACATATTTACAGAGAAATGAATCGATATCTTTATTTACTTGAAGCGATTAATGAATATTATTCCAGTCGTATGTGTAGTAATAGTGTATTAAGTATTAAGAGTGGATTACGTCAATAATAAAGAAAAGATAAATTTTTTTAAAGAAGAACTATGTGATTGCGATTGAAGACGCCACCCATTATTCGTTAATCATCTTAATAATTAGTACTACTAATTTTATAAGGATACACGCAGATACTTAGCATTGGTGTTCATCGAACGAAATTTATTATCATTTATTATTATTAAACGACGTATTATCATCACAAGCGTAATCATATCTCAAGTATAATCATATTATTTGAAGCATAATCATATCATTGTCTTCAAGTATAATCATATTACTATCTCAAGCATAATCATATTATTATCTCAAGCAACTTAATGTCGTAATAACAATAATAATGGAATAAGGCGATCTACATGTAGGAAAATTATACGTCGAACATATGATAATATAACGGAGAATTGTCTATATGTCGCTTCAATTATACTTTCTTTTAAATAAATAATTACTTATCGCTACGAACTAATGCAACATGCACGTATCTAACATATACGTATTTAAATATATCGATTCGTCGTTCGTCGATGACAGATTACATCTCGCACAATTTGGAGCATCCAATAATAAAAAGGAAGGAACGATTCTGCGGAAAGTGTGTCTACTCTAATTTCTAACATTGATCTCTAAATTGTTATTGACAAGAATTATTAATAATATTCTGCTTGATTCTTCTGGATTTTCCTCGAACACTTTAATAGTTAGAATTATTCATTCGTCTGAAATTGTTTAATCCGCACGTTCGTCGATGAAACGTATTAAAACAATTGTACAAGTCAACGTGAAAGTATCCTGAAGTGTCGCGACATCGCTAAACGATCAACGTTAACAATGCTAACAATGTTAACGAAATGTGTACGAATATTTCCACGAGGCCTTCCATTTCTTTATCAAATAAATATGCAATTACAACAAATTAACGAAACACACGCAACTATTACAGTTAAATTAACATGAAAATTAACGAAGCGCGATAATAACAATAAAGATAATTAAGCGCGGTGTGCGTAATGGAAAATTATTCCTAAATTAATACGCGCAGGATATACACACGCGCGTGTTGTACTCATGGAAACCTTGACGCGTCGCGGAGATCCTCCGGGATTCGCGCATCGGCGTTCATCCCGGAGGATTATCCGCCACGCGGTGTGCATACGCTCTCCGGATCCCTTCACGAGATTCGATTCCTACGAATTCGAATTGGCGGATAGTTCCTCCCGACATCGTCGATTAACACGCTACACGCAGAAAAAATAGACTTCGTGCAGAGATGCAAACAGCAGGTACATACGAGGTGAGCGCCCGCCGCGTCCAACAATCCAACGCGGGGGCGATGCAGGTATCGATAGAATCAAGTTATTTGTACATTTATCGTTGGCGAGAGGATCAGAGTGCGGTGAGAGTGTAACAAGTCTATGTGTCTCCTCGTTACGCTACATCCCGTGCGACCGCGATCAATTAAATACGCGCTAAGGAAGGATCGGACAACCAGGTCATTCTCTGCGAGATATAGGAGAGCCTAAAAAAATCACAACGTGTAATACTGCTTCGTTAAGCTTCTCTCTCTCTCTTTCTTTCTCTCCGCGTCCGAAGAGGCCAGATACAGAAAGCTAGAAATGAAAAACCGCGTCGCGTTCCCATGCGATTGTCCGAAGATGTGAATTATTTGCTAATTATAGGAGACGCGGAACAGCAGAGCCCAATCTATCATGCGCCATGTCGTATCTGCGTCTTCGAACGGTACAGTCGCCCGATTCTCATTCCACCCCCGAGCTCTATCATTACATATAATAATTGTGGTCACGCAACGCAATAAATAAACGCTTAAGCTAGGCGTAGAGAAGAGTCAACGAGAAGACAGAAGAGAAGAGTCGAATACTGTGCACGCGGAAGGTTTCGATCTCTCCGATGGATGTGATCAGCGACGGCGCGCCTGAACTCTTGTTGCCAATTGGGAAATTCAGCAAGCTATCTTCACGTATCTTCACGCATCGTCAGAATCTTCTGGGATTATCTGTCAAACGGGGAACGGATAAACGGAAAGAAGAGATACTCGATGAAAGAATGCAGCAATGACGATGGTCGATTTAAAGTCACAATATAGTAAAGCTAAAGGTATCAGAATAGTGATCTTCCTCTGCAGATCACTATAGGCGAAGTTCATTAGCCTGCACCTGAAACAATAATGTTATCCTTATTACAAACATATATATATATTTTTTCATATATATTTTTTTTCATATATATGAAAAGCATATCTAATTTATTTAATTAAATAAATTTGCTCTCCATCTACATTTGCATATAGATAAAAAGGGAAATTATTAATAAATGTATTATTTATTATTAGGAAATATTTATTATTAGAAAATTATTAATAAATATATTAATAGACAGAAAACTAAAGAGAAACAAGACTACATAAATATTTGAAAAGCGAGAGAACAGTGGTTTAATTAAAAGCAAATCTTTCAATTAATATAATAAAAATTCAATTACTTCAAATTACATTCAAATTTAAAGCCAATATCGTTTAACATGCAAACGATTTTGAAGTGGGATTGGAAATGAGGCGAAAATATTGAAAATTATATACCTTGGCCATCCGGTCGTCCTGTGGTCCCGGAGCCTCCTCGATCCACTCGAGTCTGTTGGACGGCGCGGTCCAGTCGTGGCCGTTTCTCGTGCCCGGTTTCACGAAGCTAGCGGCGTCCGTTTCGTAAAACTCGGGCACGGATCTCTTGCCGATGCTGTCGAGGACGAGGCGATTCTCGTTGATCTGCCGCTGATCTTGCAACGCCTTCCTGCGCGCCAGCTCCAGCAGGAACTTTTGTCTCAGCACATCCAGATTGTTGACGATCGACAAAGAGCCAATCCTCTTGGCACGCAACGTGCCGAAATTGTTGTCCGTTTCCAGTAATTCACTCTGTCAAAAAGAAGAAAATATCGCGTTAATATTTAAAGAATAATATATATCATAAAAGCAAGAGCGAGAGAGAGAGAAAAGTTTGCGAAGTAACAGACATTTTGCCAGTAAAGCTGTAACGTAAAATTAATTGCTCGTTAACGAACGTTCTTTGACCTTTCTTATCGCTCCTTCATCATCGTATTTCTTCTTTTTCAGTATCGTCCGTTGTTTCATCATCGTAACTTAAATTTCGTTATCGAAACCTTGGTCGTTATTTTATAAATGAACTTCTTTTATCTTCTTTGTGTTATCTTATCTTTTTCATTTTTTTATCTTTGACGATAAAGTGTTAGATATGAAGTGGCGTTATGCGAAATGGTAGTTCACCGCTGCGGAAAAGAACCGCGACGTGACACTCATTAAATATTCAGCGTTAAATATTCCGACGGCAGTCATTGCCGCGATTGAAACTCCGTAACTAGGCGAGACCGTATTTCGGATTCGAGCGAACGAACAATCGAGTCCACGAGAGCGTCGTAAGTGTTAAGGGCAATTTCAGATTTACGTGCTACCCTCCTGCACACAAACCTGTCCAGTAGGTACAATTTACTGTGTGATATCTCCCCGAGCAGCAGTTTTACCTTTACCGCTCTTTTACGCCGCGTTTTACGCCTCCTCAGAGATATCTCGCTCGTGTATTTTACTGCATATTTTCGCAAAACGATTTTCACTCAAAGAGTGTTCATCCTCTCCTCTCTCATCTTCTTCTTCTTCCTTATCTATCTTTTTCTTTTTCATCCAATTTCTTCTTCTTTCTCTTCTTTTTCTTCTTCTTTCTCTCTTTCCATCGCATAAAATCGGCTAGTTAATTTACCAGCAACTGTGAATTTAACGCCAAGAGATCCGAGGCTGCAATCTCAAGCTGTCTCGGATTGCGAAGCGAGAACTGTTTTCTCTCAGCTCGCGTGGTCGCGCGATATGTCAAGCCAAAAAACGCGCATTTATAAAGTTGGCGAAGGATGAACGATGAACCCGAGTCGCGGATAACGCGATCGCAATATTGCCACTTTTGCACGCTTTGCAACGCAAATAAAAAGTTCCGGTATGCGGAGCCGCGGACTAGCGCTCTTCAGGCGTTCCCTGCCTACATTCGTTTTACTGCCATGGCTCGCAATTTTCTCCCAGGTCACTGATCCAAAGCAAACCACACGTGAATCATGAGCATGCATTTTTTTCTCTTCTTTTTTGAAAGAAAGAAAAAGAAGGAAGCTCCAAAAACTGTCGGATCGAGAAAGAAAGAGAGGAGTAACTCGCCTCTTCGTGACGATCGCGGAGAAAACCGGCGCATGTCTCAATAGCGATGTATACCTCAATTTTTCTTGATTTTATTAATTCTTTGTTTTACATTAATTTTATTAGTTTTATTTATTTTATATCAATTTTATTATATTTTTAATTAACTTAATATAAAATTTTACACACACATTAATTTTATATGAATATCTCAATTGTCATTCATTTTCGACGCAATACGCCCAAATGAAAGAACGCATTCTAGCGTTTCCGTCTCGTTTTCATCTCATCTCGCGAAATGGAACTCCGCGGGTATGGGCGGGAAATAAGGAGACGCGAATCTAACGCAGCTATGGGATCCCAGGAGCGTACAGAAAAGTGCCGCGGAGACGTTCTGTCATTCATAAGATTCATCAATTCCTCGTTGATTCAATTATATCATATATGTACTCCGCGACGCGCGATCCACATCATTCTCCGGCGTGCCGAAAGCGGAGCGCCGAAGTCTCCTCCATGCGTACTATGTGCGGCGTTACGCACACGCACGCAAATCTTTAAACACCACGGTGACGCGGACGGTGATCGATCGTTAACAATTCAAAGGCGTACGCGTACCCACGTACGTACGTTTATATGTGAGCTCGACGGGACGTGTCTCGCGCTTTTATCGAATAGTTCTCGCACAATAGTCCTCGCGAACATCGCCGCTCCGCGAGGAATAAACGCGATTTCTACGAGCGCAATTTATCGACAGATTATTGATGACGTTGCCTTATCACATAGAGACTTTCGCCCTTTGAGAGAATCGATTGCATTTTACGCACACGCGCGAAATTTTTATTAAAATATTATACAATGAAAAATAAATATACCCTCAATTATAAAAATAGCATTGCGATCAGTGAAGTTTAACTGATAAATAAAATAAAATCAATCTTTTTATATTTGGTCCAATATTTGATTGTTAAAAGCGATAGAATAAAAGAAGATCGTTAGCAAAAAGTGAGACAAACGAGTATCAGTAGTTCAACAAAAATGACTGAGAACTAATTTCAGCAAATTCACATCATTGTTGATTTAATCAGTGACATTTCAATCGATTCAAATTAAGAGAGTGCTACGCGATATTTTTATTTATTTAACACATTCTTAGGAGTTTTCGTGTAACTCTCCATTTATGCCTCAGTGTTATCAATGACAAATTCTACACAATAGAACATACCATAACTTTTCCATCAGCAATTTCCATTATTTAAAGGCTTCATAATCATAAAATATTTTATGTCATCACCAATTCATCATAAAAGTCGCTTTTATGAAGGACTTGTTAAAGCTAAAGCGACCGAATGTCGTTTGCACGCGTCACGATGACAACGGACATGATTATCGTGAATTATTTACGTCAGTCCGAGCAAACATACCTCCAATTCTGGCATCGCTCGATCCGGCAGTAGGAAAATTTTGGGACGACGGTCCGAGAGTTCCCTCTTCTCGTACGGAGACAGCGGCGCGGAACTTATGAGGTTGATTGTCGTCGTCAACATCAGAATGCCGATCAGTACCATCGTGCAAGCGTGTAAGTTAATAACGTTCATCTGAAACATAAAGGGAATACGTTACAGATGATAATGGTCAGTTGGCAGACGGAATACTTCTACATAGATTAGATCGCTGACGTAAAAAGCTCTCGTCAGTGTCGCCTTTTTTTCCTTCTAAGGCTTCGACCGTGTTCGGCAATTCACTTCTCCTTGATGTGTTAAATTACATTAAAGGCCGGTGGCCTTTATGCTCACGTCGTGGTCTCAGCATCCACAAAGTGCATCAAGGGATCAATGGATCCAAGCATGGATGCTTTGTCAATGGAAAACCATAATTATATTATAAAGATTTTTTATTAAATCTGGTTCACCTTTTATAGATTACATCATCGCAAACGTTAATTAAAACTATAGAATTAATTAAAATTATAGATTCTGAAAATTATAACTCGTTATTATTTATTCAATTTTATTCGTCATAAATACCATAAATAGGAGAAAGGTAAAACGTCCTCGATTCCCTGCCATATCGATCTTATATCGATAGAATCAAGAAAAGAGAACCTTGAAAAAAAATATATTTTTGTAAGTGGATCATTAAATGTACAGATGAACTTTCTACGTCGTGGAAACGAAGTAAAAGGGAAATCGGCAGGAAAAGCGAACGAGTACACGCGTTAGATTTTTTGCGTGTCGAGTAGCTCTCCTTCCTCGGAATTCCATTTTCTTGCTGGTTTCAAGAGCAAACAGTCTATTATCAGTCTCATCTTGTCCCATCCATCACAGGATAACTTACGAGGAGGAGACGAGTTTCAGCGTGGCAGCAGGTGAGAAGAGTTACTTTGTCGTACGGATTGCTTGCCGTGCCAACATCCGGTTGGTCTCGGGCCTTCTGTGTCCCTCGATTCGAGCGTTAGATTACGAGTCAAGCATGAGCATCCAATCCAGGAGCAACCAGAGAAAGAGAGAGAGAGAGAGAGAAGGGGCTGCTATCATCGTGTTAAATTACTTTGAGACTTTGTGGATTTGGGGTCGAGTTGCAACTCTCGCACGCGACAACGTTTCCCGCAAGATGTAATGTAGCGCGCGCTTTATACGACATATGGCGCTTTACAGGCGCATCAAAAGCGCCGACGATTCGAATCCGCATCCGATTAATCCTTTGCGGTCCACGTTGATTGCGAAACTACAAGGACATTAAGCGTTTTTTAGCTTTGGTTATCTTTTTAGTGTAATCTAACATAATCAGTGATCAGTTTATATTGCTTAGAAAATTTTATGGAGATTCTAATAATGCAGCTTGCTAATCATAATTATTGCATAATTAAATTTAATTAAAATTTACAAAATTCTAAATAGACAAGGAAATTTATATGAAGAATTCTCGTGAAACATCATGCCAAGTCTAGTTTGACAGAGGAGCGCAACATTTAACGCGTGCGCGAGGACCAACGTTTCCGTCGAAACGTCGATGTCGTTTTCATCATCGTTGTCGTCATCGTCCGGGTTCATTAACACCGCGGGCTTAATTTGCCGTCCGTAATTTAAGGCCGTCCGTCCCGAGCTTTCCAATTACCGCGTCGCGAGTCGGCCTCAACTCGATTGCAAGTCAACTTCGTTCCGTTGCTCGCGCTCCCTTCGCCACGGCCCACGGGTCCTTTCTTTTCGGCATTGTGCCTGGTAACCGCGGGTTGCCGCGGTGAATTTTTTAAATTAATGCCCGGACAAAGTAGTACGTCACACCGTGTGGAGATTAAACACTTCGTGAACATGCGTTTCTTTTCTTTAGAACGCGGAATCAAAGAGAAATCGACAGAATTTATTGAGCGCGAAATGCACGTATTCTTTCCCGCATTTCTTTCTTTGCCCTGTTGCTTGTACGTGCTTTATTCGCGGTAAAGTAAGGATTATCTTCTCCTCGGAGAAAGAGAGAATTTCTTGTCACGTGTCGTGAGATTTCGTAGCGAGATTTAAAGAGGCAGTCGCTTTTGCGTTTTTACGATTTGTCGCTTCAGAACTCGTGTCTCAAACGCCTCCGCAAACGAATGAAAGACTTCACATCGCGGTAGAACAAAAAGTGAATAAGAAGGATGCAAAGCTGCAGAAAGAACAAAATATGCGAAAAACAATGCGACCAGAGATAAAAATTGCAAAAGAGCAGAATGCGAATGAACGTGTGTACACGCATGACAGACATATAATTATGTAAACTCGTGTTGTGCAATTAATTCCTTTCAGCAAGACGAGTGAGATGTTCAGCATTGCGAGAAAAATCGATGAGCACACGCAGTGCTTCGTTCTCGGACGACACGACGTGATTAATAAAATTTAGAAGATTGTACGCGAAAAGAAAATATTCTAGTTAAAGTTCAAGCTTTAATTTTACGCAGTCGATTAGACAGAAGTGTCTAATAATGTGATGCTAATGTTATCGAATCGTAATAATTAAAATTTTGCTACTGATAGTGAAATTCGCATTGTAATTCGCGTGCTTAAATGATAATATAATCAGTGCGTTAACAACAATCAGTCGAGCCATTGATCATTGGTCGGCGCCGAAATTCCGTGTTAATAAAGGTCAATTGTGATCCCGTAATATTTTGCAACTCGGTTAACGCGCTTAATGAACCGGATAGTCATCGGTCACGTTAATAGATATCACTTGTCGACGCTGCAACATATTTTTGTGCTGAGCGATATGCTCGGCGTAATCTCAGTCATAAAGTGAAGAGAAGCAAACAATTAATTTAATTAATTGCTGATATCCACCATCTAAGTTTACAAATTAAATTAATGTTTAAATTCAAAAGGACTTTTATAAATCTTTAGAAAATCGCTGACTATTCTCGATTCCAGTCGAGACCGCGACACGTTCGCGATTGCTCCGAGATACGATACCAGTGGAGCAATCCTACTCAAATTAGACAACGCCAGAAGGTAAAAGAATACGAGTATAATTTCACATGAAGCTAAATGATTATTTCAACTAGTCACGTGACACGATGATTGTCGAAGGCGGTCCGCAAAATGCTTTTACACTTTGACTTTGGCTGAATCTGATTTTCAGTTCAGATTCGTTTTGCTCAAATTCAAATTTGTTTCAGATTTCTTCAGATTTGTCCGCGTTCACGAACGACATTACGGATCCGAGGGGTTGTTATTCTGGCGAGGGTAACGGAGGCTACGCGGCAAATTGGTACGCGAATCGCAGGTCAAATTACCCTTCTCCTCGTCCGCATGACGCGGCACATCAGCCCGTTGATGCACACAAGTGCCCATTGATTGAGTGGGTCATTAATGTGTGCACGAGTGCATCAACGTGCGCGGCATTAACGCGTCGCGGGACGTATCAGTATCGCGGGACGCGCGATATTTCGGGCACCGATAAATGTGCAATGATAATGCGATAATAGCGCAGCGTTTTTCCTGCCTTTTAATTACTTCCTTCCATTTCCTTCTATTTCTCGCGCTTTCAGTATTCGTGTTCTCACGGCGATGGAGATTCATCCGGTATATGAGTGTTCGGAGGGTGTTTCGCGACCGCAACGCCAGTATAATTTAAAAAAAATATTTCACAGAACGTGTAATATTCAGTACTTCCGTTTTTCGCGCAAAATGAACTGAGAATATATTGGAATTATAAAACGCGTCCTTTTTTGTGTAAAATTGCAAAACTACGTTTCGCACGATGCATTCATGCTCGTGCACGAAATAAAATTCAAAAAAATGTATGCACACGCACATATATGCTGATCATCTTTATCTACTTCGAGAAAAAAAGAGAGCTAAAAGAGACAAGCGACGATATTTCTGCGCGTAAAGTCTAATTTATCCCAGTTTATTTCTCCGTTCCTTAAACTTTTTCACAGCAACTATTCCTGATCGCGAACTTGTTTCCCCACGCACGCAAAGTTCGCGAATCTTTTCTTCTTGTTTCACTAGCTCTTCTTGATCGAGCGAGATATTGAGTTTGCGATCTCGCGCTTTTAAATTATAATCTTTGAACATGTAATTATAAGAAACAAATTTATATGAAGGATTTTGCACAACAATTTTTTTTATAATCGAGTGCGTTTTGGATTAAATCACGAGCACAAGAATCGCCTCGAAGATCCATAAAAGAAAAAAGATTGTCATCGATCATTTGTGAATAGCCATGTATGCAAATGATGTTAAAAAAATTAAATTAATCAACAAATTCAATGGAAAGAAACAAACGAGAGACATAATTTTTACATAAAGTGCACTTTGAATAAAGTCATGATCGTATAAAAGTTACTCGCACTTCGACGCTTACAAAGCTTCATAAATATTTATCATTCATAATGCAGAATCATTAATATCTCGACATAATTCTCATGAAGAAAAGTTTAATTGCTCGCTAAATTCCTCCTTTTGACGTCGAAAGGAGATACAATAGACCAAAATGCTCTGTACGTGTATCATAAGCGACCGCCTACTCTCCCGTACCTTTGCATCTACATCCATGTAGAATGGTATTTACTGATGGATACCGGCACCGTAATTCGCTATGCAAATTCTCATTAGACATCCTTCTCACCGCTCTCAATTCTCCCTCGGAGTCGGGATTTACGCGGAGATTGAGATCCACGTATCATGCATCACGTAACGCCGAACATGACTGTTTATTTCTCTACCGGATTTGCGTCTTCCTCTCCTCTCTTTCTCTCTTCGGCTTGAAAAAGGAAGATTCGCGATACTTAATGAAGATAGAGATGCGCGCGCGCGCGGAATCGCTACGAGTCCTGTAATTTCCAATTTGTCCCGGTCCGTTTTCATGTCTCTCGTCGAAACGCAAATAAACCGAAAGGAAAATGACGCAAAAAGCTCGGAAGCTCGTTTCGTATGCAAATACACGTAACGTCGCTCGATGTAACGTGACGCGGCTCTTTCGGGACCAGGCGAACCGGATATCTCTCGTGTGTAGAGAACGATGTACTCCGGTTACCCTACAGTTAATTATCTTTTGATTAGTTAATTAATTAATTAATTATCCTTTTTATGGCTGGATCCCAACGCCGTCTGTACGTTATGTTGAATAAAAAAATTATTATTCACATTAAACATACACATACACCGCCCGCTTTCAGATACTACTTTCGACCACTTCCGATTAATCATTTTTGCCTCAGAGGGCCTTTATAAGTGGAATAGGAACAAAATGCCATGACATTTGCACTTTATTCCAATTCATATAATATTATGTTCATTTAATTATAATTTAACGAGCTCATCTTTTTCTGCGGAAAGCAGATTGTGAATTTTGGTCGACGTGGTGTAATTTATGTGTGTTATCCTCGCTTCGAGTCTCCAAAGACAGACACAAAACTTCTGGAAGGCTCGTACGCGCTTTTGCATGCGTAAGCTTAACGCTAATGTCAGATGCGTTGACGGTAGAACTAAAAATCAAGATAAATTTCTATGAAACTTCGTGCCGCGATTATAAATTATAAATTAAACTCCGTGTCCGCTCGGGTCACTCCAATTTTCCGCAGCGGAATTTTTCACAGAGCTTTCACGCTGCAATAATGTCGTCCCGTTCTCTCCGGCGAAATTTCGCGTATCGGTCACCCATTATGATTATTATTTTTGCCACGTTATTATTCACCTTTCTTTTTTCTCTCTACAGAAATATCGCGTATCGTGAATCATAAATTTTCGAATTTTTCACGCTCATCATTACGCGCGCCCGTCGAAACCCAATAAGTATTATCAATCGCCGCACGAAGTAGAACGAGTAAATTTATAGTCCGACGTACACGCGTCGTCCCCCAGCTATCACTCGAGCTGTGAGGGAGATGACATATTACGTGATCTTTCAATCAAATGGATTTCCGCATGAATCATGAGATAGAGGGAGATTTTAAATGTATCACCGAGACAGCTATCAGATGTTCAACAATTTTGATCAGGGAGCAAAAAATTCCGAAACGAAAATCAAATATATCAATCTAATTTAATTTGCAATAGAAATGAGACGCAAGTCAATAAGTTGTATGCGGACTAGAGTAAGCGCGATAATATTATATTTAGATATCTAGATTATTATTATATATATTTAGATTATTATTATGGCTAATTATATGTTATTACTATTTGTAATTTTCGTTTCCCACGTACAACGAGTTAAAACTGTTACATCGAAAATCTCGAAAACGAAAAGTCGCAGTAATTACATTATCAATTATATTCTAACGATGATATATGGATTTGATGATTTAACAAGCATGTCTCGCGATCAGCCGTCTGTTCTACGCGACCTGTAAATTACCCACGTGAACTACGTATTAGACGAGCAATGTGAGAGTGTAACAGCAACATGCCGTTTAGTATGCCAATTTTACACGTAGCAAAGTCGAAAATCCTGATATATCCTTACAATCGAATCGCGCGATCGCATTTTCGCTAATCGATTCCGAGCGCGCACCACCGTTTGCAAGTTAACCGATCTTATTAACCCTCGGGGGGGGGGGGGTGATCTGTATCTCCGGCATGTTATTTCCTTGTTTATCGAACGTAGGGAAATGAAATGTAGAAAGAGGCACACTCGCGTTACCCGATTTTCTCTCCTTTCTCTCTCTCTCTGTCTGTCTCTCTCTGTCTCTCAGTCTCTCTGGCGATTCTCAATCACGGCGAAATTCCGTGATATTGGTGAGTAGCGTACCAGCGACGCGGATTGATGCGTTTACGTCGATGCCCACGCGAAGCTTTTTCCGCGTCCAATATCTCGTATGTACGTGAAAAACGCAGCAGAAGGACCTCTCCGATTGAGGAAGTACGAAAAATGAAGGGATGAAACGTGGGATGAAAGGACGTGGCCCCCAATCGAGTAGTTTTCGACTGCAATAGTCTTTTCACGTGTCTGATAGTCGAGAAATTGAGGGTGAATGTTTTAAGGAACGTGTTGACGATCCTCGAAACACCACGAAGGATATTGCAAATATTATTCAACGCAATCAGAAGATTAATATCTTCTCGGAGATCACGTTTCTGCAAAAAGAGCAACATGTCGCGCGCGTTGTCCGAACGAGAAGATTGAGAGCAATTCGATCGTCAGTCACGAGTAAATATAATTTATCGACGAGCAGAAAGTGAGCCGTCTCAATTAAAAATTTCTAATATATCTTCGCAAAAGAGAGATTGGATATTTATTGGATTTCCGCTTGGGACACACTCTTCAAGAGTGGCTTCTGCTCTTTCCTAGTGCGGCGAACACTGAGAGTTCACGCTTTGAATGTTCAACTTTTTTCGTGGTCCTTACAGAAGGATCAAATATTAGTCGAAAAAAATCTCGAGCTCTGCAGCTTCATTTTGCCAAGCTTTATTAAAAAATGATTGTTTAATTCCGGAATTCGCTAGCGTGCACGAGCAAAGCATGGAGTACATTTGTTTCGAGCAAATATCACGTTTTCGTGATGAGAATATTATCGTAGGAAGATTAAAGAAAACGTTTTGCGATATTCTAAGAATTCCAACATTGCGAAATGTTGAATAATCTTGGAAGATTTTGAAGCTGTCTCGTTAATATCAAATACACATCTGCTTGCATCATTAAACTATAATAAAATAAACAAATACACTTGCGCAATATCTTTCTGAATAACGAGAGATGAGAGATGTAAAGAAATCACAATAAAGAAATCATATTTTAAATCGAGTCTATTCCGAGTCTCGATATCAATATTTCAATATTTCATAACCTTAACTAAATTTGCCTCGTAAGACGCGAAAAATACGAAGAAATATCCTGAATTCCATAATCATGTTGAATGTAAATCAGTGTTGAGTGTAAAAAAATTTGACAAGTTCACAAACGGTCGGCGGTAATCGCTAAGATATTAATAATATACCTCCGTTTTCCTTCATCAATTAACGTAGAAGTCGATGGCGCATCGCAAAGCCGGGCAAATGAAGATGCAAAATCGCGGAGGAGCCGGACGGAGGCGGGCATATCGCTCAATGTAGCGTGCCTCCTAAAAACCGTCGATTCAAACGTCATGATCGCCAGGCTGTCGAAGTGCGGGCGGATCGTTACGTCAAATTATAACGCGGGAACGTATCATTTGCTACCCAATGTACCCGGACGTGTGCGTAACATGTGGACGCGACGTCCGCAATATTTGCGCGAGCGCGTGGAATCAGATGGCATTTATGGGATATACAACACAGAGAGTCCATGTTTCTTTCTTCGTGAAGTGCGAGCACTTCACAATCACGATAAGATAAAAATAAGATCAGCCGATTGATCGAAGATTGTCATCTGATCACCGTGTTCCATCTTATCTTCCGCGTTCTCCACTTGAGTGGGAGTACATTTGTTTCTGTTTCAACTACTTCACCGCAATATTGCTGACAAGATCTGTCTCTGAACGCAGACTTTCCCTCGTGCGTGATATTAATTAAATAATCCGGATCGCATTTAAATAACAATGGATTGAACTAAACACACATTTATAATAGCACACAATATAGCTTGTCGTATATTAATTTTATAATAGACAATATTTAAAAAATAAAAACTTTTTCTAAACTTCTTCAAAACATTGCTTAAGTATTTAGACGCAACCCGGATTGCTTAGTTAATCATGTATTTAGCTTGTAACAAATCGTGAAATTTTCGGAAAAATGATGATGTTTTTCGATAATAAAATACCGAGAGCTGTGATAAAGATTGAATCGATGTTTCTCGTAAACAGAAATAATCATCACAGTGGTGACGCGACGTCAATAACAATAGTTGTCATCTAAACGTTTTGCGATAATATCAATTAATATCAGTAAATAGACAGTGTCATTAAAAGTTGATTAAAACTTGCGCTGGCATGCAATTAAAATTAAAGTGATCGAGATCTAAAATATTGATATTGCGATACCGCGCTGTTTTGATGAATTTATTGTATATCCGATGCACTCGGCGTGTTCACAAGTATTATGACATTATCATCTCTGATTCACGTCAATCCGCCGTAATCATTCGTAATAAATAAACACATGAATTATACATGATGCATGAGATTTAATCTCTTTTTCTCTACTGGTTTTGAAAACTTATTATAATCATACATATTTGTTGCTTATATATGTATATCTTTCAAGTTATATCTTAGCTATATTCATTATATTGCGATACAAATTATTTAAAATTGGGATCTCGTCTTTTTACGATTTTGAAAAATTGATATTAAAGCCTTCAAAGCATTATTAAGCTGATTAAATATATTATTTATAAAAATAGAGAGAATTAAAACAAAGATCAGAATTCATACGTGCTAACATAATATCATAAATAATGCAATAATTGTTGTTGTCAGCTCTCTGAAGCAATGCTAATCCATTCGGTTCGTGTCAAAGCACATCCATTGAGCAGAAAGTAACCGCGCATTCTTTCGCACAAAGGGTCGCCCCCGTTCATTCATCACTTGATGTAGACGACGCGCGGCGCCGCAGCGCTTTAATTCTAGAGCATCGCTTTAAACGAGCGTCGACGGCGGCAGCGGTTACCGGCGTCGCGGCGGTCGCACGTGACCGAATTTAATTTAGCCAACACCTTCGAGACGTTCGGGTAATTTTTCATCAGTCTTTCTCTCCTTTCTCTGTGTCTTTATCTTCCCCTCTTCTCTCTCTCTCTCTCTCTTTCTCTTTTTATCTCTCTTGCTCTCTTTTGCTCTTGATTTCTTTCGTGCTCACGTATTCACGCCTTCTTGTCCGTAAAATATGATTTGTAAGTATGCGAATCACGGCTTCGCATTTGTCTTACCTCTCTCACCGTAATTCCCTCGTTAAGGGAGGATTTAAGGGAGGATTTAAGGGAGGATTCGTCCGTTCTGATCCTGCATCCACATGGCACGTCTCGTAAACTTTCGTCGCGTTACTGATTCTGTTAAAAGCAAGACATCTTTGCGACTCTCGAGGATCAATTTAATCCTCCCAATTGCGCATTGAATAGATAGATATGTTTATTGAGCTTTGTTTTGAGATTTTTGGAATACACTGTGCGAATTACAATTGATAAAAGTAATTATTATTGACTCGTTGATATCACACAGTTGAGGGATAATATAGAAATGAGAAAGAAAGTGCGAAAGCCCGTGTGTTTTTAATTTTTGTGTGTTTTTTTTCGAACTATAACTTTTTTTATGTTTGTTCTGACAGGCTGATGTATTTATAGGCGTACGAGGATTTTATTTTTGCCCGGATGATTCAAGCGAAAAATTTAATAGTCCCTCAGGGCTGTGGCTGTATTTACAATAGCATAGAGTGATCCTTTTTTTAACAACGGAAAAGCTGGATCACTCGATTTTTAAATATTAAACAGTGCGCTGTCTCCATTGAATTTATTCCCGATCGCGTCCCGAATCACTTCGGTCTGAAGTTTCACGCTCGAGGATGCTCAAATCAGAGCAATAATATTTTCAAAATGCGTATGGAACCCGCGATAACTGCATGCAATTTGCGTGTAAATCAAAACCGCCGACTGATAACGTGAATTTGGAAATATACGTTATACAAACACCCGATGCAATAATGATTCGCGAAACATTTGCATGGCAATCCTTGCAGTCGGAAACTACACACGAACGAGTACACATTCCGCCTAACGAATATTAAAATATTAAAATAAAATAATAAATAATAATATGTAATAAAATGGAATAATAAAAACAAAATGGTAGAAGCGAATATGAATAATTTCATGACAAATAATTGAAGTTTATATATTATATTGAATTATATATTGCTCTGCTCCAATTTGACACGAACTTTTACGTCATGTTTAGTAGCTCCTACAATTTCTTTCTTCTCGAGAAAGAAAAACAACATAATTTTCTTACGTCTTATCGGAAAAAGTTCTGTCGCAATCTCGTGCGATAAGCCCCTATCTACGGAAAATCTCTATCGATGCGTGAGCAAGCGGACGAACACGAGCGCAAGAGCGCATTCAATGCACCGAGAAACGCTGAAATACTGTTGCATAATTTCTGTCGTATTTCGTGCGCTCATCCTCGGCACGCAATAAATAATTATCAGATTTGTTTCTGAACTGCGCTGCTAGGTTGGTTGCATGCTATTTTTGTATACCACCTAGCAGCGCAGTTTGCAAACAAATCTAGTAAGAATTTATTGCGCCTCGAAGATAAACAAAATACGACAGAAATTATGCAACAACTACAGATTTCGGTTAATCCAAATTTCGCTCGAGCGGCTAGCGTGGGCTGAAAAGCGCGCCATCCGCTTTGCACGTAATGCCGCAGTGAGCCGCGTAATTATCATACCGAAACCCTTTCTGCGCTTATTCATGTTAATGTCTGTGCGCGGAGGATTCATTGTGAGAACTCGGCACGCGAGAATATATCGACGAGATGGGGGTAAGATAGAGGGAAAGAGGAAGAAGCAGGGGAGGAGGGATTCTGCGTGGTATCTTCGCGGATCCACAAAAGGATCCCTACAAGTCGATGGAATCGAGTCCCGAGAGTGGGAAAGGGGCGAAGGAAAAGAGGAAGAGTACGGAGATGGGAGGGTGCGTCGATCAAACTGAGTCGTAACGGGTAGAAATTATGTTTGGTAAAAGTTAGGGCCGAGTAAGGCATGCCGGCTCTGACATTCGGTCCTGATTCGGTAAACCAAATTCGGCCCGGATAAGGGGTGTAACGCATTTTACAAGTTTGGACCGGGTCATGTCTGCCGTACCTGTTCCTAAGTAAACGCAGGGGGGAATTCACAACTCAAAAGTTCGTATACCACTGCCGATTTTAAACAATGCTATAAAATTCGAGAAAACACTGCCAATTAATTATTCTGACAATGTAATCAAAGTCCCCCCGTACCTCCCGTAAAACGACAATTTAACTTCACAATTGTCTCAATTAATTAATATTAATGATTTATAACAGGCCACTGCTTATTTTTTTCAGTCCACTGCGGTTTTCCGGATGGTTATTTATAACGTGATAAGCAAATGTTTCTTGCGAGAACGTCACGCTTGGCCTGGCCATCTATCGGTCGCTTGGTAAATCAGAAAAAAAGAATATTCGGCATGCCAAATAATTATCGGATCTGGCATGCCGAATCCGGTATACCGATCAAAAATCGTATTCGGGCCTTATTTGGCATACGCTAGATCAGGCATGCCAGACCAAATTTCTACCCGGGGAGTTTCGTTCGTTTCCGGACCGCCTATCGGCCGGAACGAGAAGAAGAATGAGATCGAACGAGAACACGGGGAACGACGAAGCTGTCAACTGTCAAATAACGAATGTCAGCGAGTTCGCAACTAATTACCTATTCGAGAACAAGCCCGGCTAGCCGCGGGGGTGCGTCTCGCGGTCGAGCTGACTGCTCCCGTGATCCGGACCGAACAAAGAACGGCGGTCGCGGGACGTAAACGGATGGACTTGTAACGTCGCGGCGAAGTTCGTCTTGACGTTATCTCTGCGCGCGGCTGGATTAGCACCGTTTTATATTTTATGATATTACGGTATAGCATGACAGCACACGACAGTCCGCGACGACGAACTCCGTGGAACGGAGCGGTGGCGGGGCAGTAACGGACGAGGAGAGAGAAGGGTACTTCCGAGCCTCGTCGCTTTCATCACGTGACATTCCGCGACTTTCGGCAAAGAGGGACGACGCATGTCGTCGTCGTGTCGTCGTCGCCGCGCCGCCGCTTTGCCCGGGCTTGTGATGCGCACGGGCTTAAATGCCAGAGGTGGATGTGTATAGCGGGGGTGTCACCGTCATGTTTGTGATGTGACGAAAGGAGGAAGAGACTGCATTTTCTGCGCGCTCCTGCTACCGCTCTTTTGCTCGCGATGATAAATACTCTTTTCCAACTTTACGCAACTGCGGTCGTCATCTACTTGTCCAGAATTACAAATCTTTGTGGGGGTATTTTGGGAGTTCTCACTGCAATTACTGATAATGGTACGAGCTCGGAAACCAAAACGTTTAACGTAATTTTAAATATCAATAGAATTCGTAATATTATATTATGTTCGTAATATAATATTATGTTTTGTTATAATTTGTGTAATAATAGAATATATGTATATTTACTGCGCAAATATAGTTTAAATATAGTTTAACATATATGGCGCGCCGTCAAATCCAATATTCGCGATTTAGGCTCTCGCGAGCCTTTTTGTGTCAATCGCTGATTAAACATCCGGATGTTTGAACGGACACTGCCATATTTTGATAACATTTTCCATTTTGTTCCTGTGTATCGTGCTACAAGTACATGGCTTTGAAAAAATTCACTCGCAAATCAAATCGATCTGATTGACGTAGATGGCGAGTCGCGTAGCGTCGAGCACTCGTTCGTCGTTACGCGAAAATTGTTGCAACTCTGGGAAACCTGCGAGAAAAAGTGCGCGAGAGCCATGCACGCGTCCGGCTGCGTGTGTGTCGCGGTTTTCCTTCTACGACTTCCTACATAATAAATTTCTTTGCGCGACTCGATTGCTTTCAATTCGCGGAATTCATTTGACCGGTCTTTTATTCGTTCGCTCGATCGCTGCATTTCCACATCCGTGCGCGGGAGAAATCTTAAAAGCACGACGATAGTTCCCCCGTAAAAAAGAAAAAAGAAAACGCTCCGCTCTTTATTGGCGGCCGTTAGAAGGGGGAGGGCGAAGGAAAATTGGGGAAAAAATGAAATGCACCGTGCATCATGGAAAACAGATTTCAGAGGGAGATGTTCTCATTTTATTAGATAAAACTCCGATTTGACTGAATTCTCGACTTCGACTAGAATTCTAGCTCGAATCTGCTCGTGATCATTCAGATGCACAAGTCTAACGCAATAACACGGAACGCGTCCTCATTTCGCGATGAGACCCCTCCGCGTTGACAAAAGAACAGAAGAAAAGAGAACATGACAGACTGAAGAGAGATGTGCTGAGACGAATTTTATTAAAATTTTCATGGAAATAATTTTGGTCGAATTTACTGTGCAGACGCATTTTTAACTACGCGTTTCAGGAGAAAATCGCGACGTGTCGGTGGCAAATGCGAGGACCATGAGGGTGAGTTCTCATTATCACGCCGAGCGCGGACATCGCGGAAACAATTTCGAAGCGCAACTGTCGACGATCGAAATTTACCAGAGAACACAAGCAAGCCCTACTTGAAATGATTTCGATGCACTGGGTATCTCGCGTTTCCTTCTGATGTTTAAGCTGCAGTCAAAGCGCAGCAGTCGGCTCGCACGGAACAAAGGCAATTAAGTATCCGAGAAGAGCGTCGCGGGTTCAGTTTCAAAAACACGAGCAACGAAGCCTCGCTTGATCATGGAGATATTCGAGTCGTTGCACACATCACGGAAGTTGCGAAAGTGCCAACCGATCGGGGAAGGTCCACTCGAAATCTCGGCGGGAGAACTTGATAGAGAGAGAGAGAAGAACAAGGCAAACGCGAAGAGAGCCTTGAATTATGCGTTCGTTTCTGCTGTCTTCGCTCGCTTTGCTATTGTTGAACAATCGAGCAAAGAGTAGGTAAAAGAGGCTCGATGAACGCTGCGCAATGTTGCGAAAGCATGCGATTAATGCCGCGCTCGGATCTATCATGCAATAATTTACAGACTAATATAGAGGAGCGGAGCCTGCATGTTTGTACGAAAACAATTCTGAGACGGCATGATTCTGGAGAAATTAATTAAAAATGGATAATCTCATGGCGAGATAACTCTGTGGCTTTAGATTGAACGCCAAAGCCAAGATAAATGTTTAAATTGGAAATAATGATATTTGCAATTAGTAAATTACAATTGAATAAATTACAGAAATTGCAGCACGTGAAAAGAGATATATTAAAATAAGGAAGATATAAAGAATTAATTCCTCGCAAACAATGAAAAAATCAGAAGATTATCTCGTGATTGTTTAACCAAAAGTTTAAATTAATTTCTCAAAAATTATGAAATGTTTTAAAATCGTTTTCATTTAAATCTCAAAAATATATTTTAACAGTGCATTTAATAATATTTCGGAAATATGAAAATATTAAGCACACATATCAACTCGGTATTTTCCTCACAATTATCACAGAATATTAAGCATACAAGGAAATATCAATACATAAAATATGCAAAGCAAATATCAGCACGAAAACATCAAACTCGCTCGTCCATCGCGCATATTGAACTTTCGCGCATCTCGATTTCGTTCCCGGAAGTGGACGCACCTTAATATCGCAATTCGAGGTCCGCCCCGAATTAATAAGATCTCGGCCGCTTCCGTTTCGGAGATCGTGATCGTTTCCGTATCGATTATCTGTTAACAGCGGCATTACATGGGCACTACACGTACGCACACTTCACCTCTCCCCCTTCATCTTCCACCCCCGTGACGCGAGACATTCCGCCTCGTAAAACGATGAGGCACGTAAGGGCGCAGGGCGCCTTTACACATCGCCTGATAGCGATTACGTTCGCTTTGCGATTATAGGGTCACGAAATTTGCGACGCATTCTTCTTGTAACGAGAACGATAAACCTTTATCATCGCCGTATTAACGGCGGAGTCGCTTACATCCGCGCTGTAAGCGGACGTGACGGAAACCGGAAGACTTTACGATATCCTGGGTTCGATAAAAGGTGCGACATGCAACGAGAGGGTGAAGCCACGTTCACGTTCGCAAAGACGCACGACGCACAAGAGATGTACGGTGGTTGCACCCCCGTATAACGCGGTCTCGTATAACACGGATTCGCATAATACGCCGGGAAAATAGTGGCAGTGCCCGTATAACACGGCAAATCAACTTTCCGTAACGCGTGATACGCGAGTAACGAGACGCAAAGATGCCTGTGGTATGCATCCAACAGATGAAAGATCGGTGTTTATATGAAAGTCAAAATTCATGAATGTTAGACATGTATGCAAAAGTTTTAGTCTTTTTTCAGCACTCTGGTTAATATTAATAAAATAATTATTTATTTAGGTTTCACATAAATTCTCGCTTTTTTGCGATTCTGAGGAGTTGGCATTAAAATTTGTTAAAATTTGTCATATGTCATAACGAAAAATAACTAAAACTTTTGCATATGTCTAATATACATGTTTGCGACCTATGCGGCTCGCAGAGGACGTTAGACGAAGGTAATAATATATTTGCAAGACATTATAATAAGTGCGATGCGTAGAGAAAAGAGAGCGCTGCATCTCGTTCAATTACTCAAGGCTAAAATTGAAGATCGAAGATTAAACGGGGACTTTGACATCTTGTTTACAATGTTTCTTCACAATGTTTCGTCTTTATATAATGTCTTTTTGTTCGCGTTAAACGTCGCGAAACGGCGCGTTAAATTGTTCACGTCAATTTTGCGCGCCAGTCTTTTGAAGTCACGATGGATATTTACGTTGGAAGTTTTTAATTATTCAAATTGTAGTATATTAAAACTATGTACTACATTAAAACGAGGATGTATAAAATTAAGTTTTCGCGAACAATTCCGAGATCGAAGCACCATCTCGCAATTTAATCAGAATTTTTAATTAGTTTGTATTATCGAGAATTTTCAAGTTTTTCAGAATTCTCTTATTCTAAGAGTCAGAAGTTCTCTGACTTTTTTCCTTTCAATTAATATTATTGTTAGTTATTAAACTAACGGAATCATTTGTGATTGAAATTGGAAAAAAGGCTTCCACGCGTCTAGTTTAATTATATATACATACATACAAAATAAACACATTTACATATTAGAATAAGCTTCTTGAAAGGAATTGTACATCAGTAAAGAATGCAACGACTGCATCGAAATATATGGATAACGAGTCAGAATTTCCCGGTGAGGATTTCCGCGTCGAAATGGGAAGCAGAATTCTGGATAACGCCGGCACTAACTTATTCTCTATGACTTATCCTCTACGTGCATCCACGACGTTACATCGTTATTAGAGTGATCATTAAATGGTATTCAGTGAACGATAAGGCGCTCTCAGATCATTATCTAATTGAGATAGCTGACACGATCACCCTCCAATAACGACGATTCTACGAATAAGCGTCAACTAACGCGCGTTAAAGAAGGCGAATAAAACCCGATTAAACCCCGCATCACCATCTTCCTATTTCACTAATTAACGTCACGACTGCAAAGACTGACGTAATCGGCATTAGCAAATCGAGAGACGCTTGTCAACAAAAACCGAAATTAAAAAGAGAAATTATTTGATCGAGTCGCTCTTTCGATCGCTGCGCGAATAAGAGAAAACAATATTATATAAAAATATGTTATTGTATTAAAAAATTCATTATTTGGACACGTAGTCTCGAGTAAAAAAATTTGTAATGGAACAATACATTGGAATAACTGAATGGATGATTGTTACAAGACTGAATGTGAAAGGATTTCTTTGAAATTTTGTAAATTGTTTCGTCGTCGCACATGCAACATCGTGCAATCGCTACGTAATCACTACGCAATCGCGTGATCCGGAGCCAACACAGCCAACTATAGCAAATCACAATTGCAGCACACAACACATGTTTTTAACAGTATTATTGCTAATTATCGCGATGTGAATTCTGAGAATCGTCTTCCGAAATAACACGCTGCTGTTTGCAATACGTGGAAATAACAAATCAATCGATCGATCAATCGAACCTGCCCTAGTTCGGATAATTAGAAATTTCCAACGCAAGTATCCATCGTGACTCCAAGAACCTGCTGCATGAAAACCAACACCCGGCACAATTTATTCACGCGCAAACAAAAGGATAAAGCCGGGAGTCAAAGTCGCCCCATGTATGGTTTTATCAACGTAAAATCATTTTCCTACCTACTCACAGAGACATCAAATAAAAACAAAAAGAAAGAAACCCATCATTTGTATAACAAATAATACACATACGTAAGAAACAAAATGAACAAAATGTATCTCGCTCTTAAGTAAGCTCTCGCAATTAGTCCAATCGTATTAATTTCGGATCCGGTGCACGCGACGTACCTTGCGTACCTTCGCCGGCGGTAGTGTCCAGTGCGAAATACCGGTATCGAACTTGTCATGATCGCGCCCGTCGTTGACAGTCGCAAAACTGAAAGCGCAACGGCCGGGAGGACGAGGCGGAGGAGAAGAAGAAGAAAAGGAGGAGGAGGAGGAGGAGGAGGAGGCTGCGACACGGTCAAGATAGAAGCGGCCGATGTCAGCGGCTCCTCGGCGGCCGGCGCCGTTCGCGCGAGCAGATAAAGCCGCGCGCCGGCGGGCCGGCCGACCGGTTCGCGGCAGTCTTTCGCGCGCCCGTAATTGTTTCTAATTTTACACTTTTATCATTTATCGTCGCCGGCCGATTCTTTTTTCGTCCTCCCGCCTGGCGCTACGCGTCGCGCACCCTTCTCCTCGCCACCCCGCCGCCTGATCGTCTGCTCGCCCCTGGGGTATATAGCGGGCGCCGATTCGCGGCCGCGATAAGTAGGCGCCGATCGCCCGCGTGCCCAGATCGCCGCTCTAATTACATTATCGGCGACATGGACGCGATCGGCGGGTGCCGCTTGCGTGCGGGAAAAAAAAGGCAGATCCGCCCGGCGACATTCGCCGACGATAACGTTATTACAATACCAGGGTACCGCGCGACGACCGCGATATCGGAGACGCTTCTTCCATCTTTCTTTCTCCCGCTTGTTTTCTCGAGGTTCCTTTCTCGGTTTTCTGTGTTCGTACGCGCGACCGGGTTTTGCCCTTTTATCCTTATTTATGCTAGAAAGAGAGAAAGAGAGCGCGCTTGGAAAAATCTCTACCGAGATATAGAACGTGCTCGCTTACATTGAAAAATTAGATGCCGCATTTCGCCTCTGCTAGTGAAAGACCGTAAAGTGTGTTACGAAAAAATTCGCTTCTCTCTGTCCCTCCTTCTCTTTTTCACTCTCTCAAAATGCAAAGCGAACACGCCGCGGTAAAGGCAAAGGATTTATTCGTACGGGTTGCGGAACGCACGTTTCGTCCTTTTTCTCGCTTAAAAAATGATTCCGCTTCCACCGTCTGCATCAGTGAATAGCATCAGAGCTGTTCCTTTGTCCCTTCCTTCTCCGTTTCCTCCGTTTACGCAACGAGAGGAATGCGTTTCAGTGCTATGCAACAGATTTTTCAAGCAGATTCAGCCCGGTAATAGGATTTCTTTATATCCTCAAAGATTCCCCCCATGTTTCACGTATCTAAAGAGGAATGTAATTGAGTGTCTTGCTTAAAGCAAGAAAAGAAAAGAAGACATCTTGCTTAAGTTAAAGAGCACCTCATTCAAGTTAGCACATTCGCCAACGTAATTCAGCTGACTTTCCTTTCACGCCAGCTGTACTACTAACAATAAGATTCACCATTCGCATAATCGTTCCCTTAATATTAACAAATAAAAATATTGTTTAAATGCACTTGTCTCTATTATACTTTTCTATTATTATTATTAAATAATCGTTATCTTGCAAATTTAAATAATTGCGTGTTATAATCTTATTCACAACTGTCTGAACGATTGTTTCAATTTAACGCACGTCGATCACCGGTGATCGGCCGTTTACGCCGTGACGGTCGCAGGTGATCACCGTGGCGGTGAGTGCGTTAAACAAAAAAATAACGTCCCCGTGATTTTCCCGAGGGTTGTTTGTCTCCCCCGAAAAAGCTGGTCCTGACGCGATCGCGCAGTGTCACGTCCACGTTGATGAATCGGCAATTCTGTATTACGTTCTCCTCCCCTTCTCACCGACTGTATCGATCAAATTTGCCGCGTCGGATTCGCCGTGACGCGTCGGGAAAATCGGTTCGTCGGTCTCGCGGTACCGCGGATAATCTGTGGTTATTAGCCGTAATAAGCCGCCGGCGGTTCCATTATGCGGCCTTTCTGAGAGGCACACGCGTACGTATTCAATCGGATTGCAGAGTGGTCGATTATCCCGTTGATCAACGCAAACCGCTGTAAATCCAGCGAATAGGACAAACTGCGGTATGTATGTTTGTTGTATTTTAAAAAACTACGGCTATCTTACTCGAGTTTACCGCAATTAAATCTTACGGAGCTATAGCGAAACATCTCCCCATTATTTCTTCCTTTAATTTCGTCACGCACGGAGAGTGCTAAATGGAGAGACATCGTCATGCGAAACGCGTTGCGTGGAACCAAACGCCTTACAACATCATTTTCCCTCTTTCAAAGCAGAGAATTAATCTCCTCGCCGACTTAATCTCACGTAGAGCAATAACTGCTGTTTGCCGAGGGCACACATCGCGCATTACATTCTTGCAATAATGTTGCAACAACTCAATCGCAACGTAAAACGCTTGAACGCCAGCCGACTGTCGCGAGGAAATATCGTGTACAAAAGATGAAACGTAATGAAATTTACTGAATAAATCTCGTCGCACACGAAGAAGGATCACGAGAGAAAGAAAAGGAAAAAAAATAAAGAGAGAGAAAAAGTGTGCGCACAGAAGAAGAAATTGCGCGCGTGTGGAAGTTTATTTATTGCGCCATCGAAATACGAGCGACATCCGTTTCGCTATACACATATACGACGCAAAATAGAGCACACTAATCTTCGCATTCATGAACTATGAATGTGGAACGGCGAGTGTGTCTCACCTCGAACAGCATCAAAGCTCTTCTTCATCGTCCCGCGTCACCGCGCGCGTGGACGTGCCTCGACGTCATTCGCAATCGCGCGGTGAGAATGCAGATTAAAGATTCGGTTGCGTCACCGACGCGACGCGGCGGCAACGCCCGTTCTCAAAACGCGCGGTTCTCTCGCGTGATCCTCTCGCTGGAAGAATCACGTCGCGATAACGAATTATTGTCGGGGAAAGGCTCTCGCTGCATGTGTAAGAGGGTCAACTCAACAAGAGGATGAAAGCAGCCTGGCGGCCGCGGGCGTGATAACTCGGAATAAACTTCTAAACTTGATGAAAGGGAGACGAAAGGTCGGTCCTCGTCGGTCCCTTCGAATCTTCCACGTGCGGAAGATTAAGTCTTTTTCTCCGGCGCCCGGATTCGTTTAACTCGGAATCGCGTTCTTTCATCGCGACGATTGCAAACCCTACGACTTAAAATAGGTCCAAACTAGGAAGCGGAAGTGAATGAGAGTTAATTAGCGATCTTGATAGTGAGTAACAGTGAAAGAATCAGTTTTTTCTCTGTCCCTCAAATTTATTTGACTAAAAGTAGCTTTCTTGTTGAAGAGAGACGCGACAGTAAGGTAAAAGTCCCAATAACTGGCCACTTTAGAAATACAAAGACAATATATCTAAAATTTAACGAAATATTAGGATTTTTATTAAAAATAGCTTGCATATGTAGAAAGATATTACTATTTTGTATCATACAGAAACAAAGAACTTTCACAATTTTTGCAGTATTGAATTAAAATTTAATTAAAATGTGAGTAGACTTGATGTACCAATACATGGCCATCAAAAAGCAATATGTCCTAGCGTCCAATTATTTAAGTCCCAATAACTAGCCATAATATTTGTAGCATATTTAAAATAATTTTATTGGAAAAAAATTTATTCTGAGAAGGCGAAATAAGAAAAAAGTTAATAAAAAATGCAAATAATAAGTTTATACTTATAATTATACTTATAGTTTATACTTATAATGCAAAGAATAAGTTGACTACTTCAAAATTTATACTATATTTATACTACATATCATACCAAATGAAGTAAAAAATTGCATGAAACTGAAAAAGTTTATGTAAAGTAATAAGACAATGCTATAATGCAAAAAATAAACTGAAAAGCAATTAAAATTTTTGGGTTATATAAACTGCTTGACAGTTGCTTGCAGAAAATGAACTAAAAAACTTGCATAAAACGTAAAGAAACCTATACAATTTATATAATATTGATACAAGTAACATTTAAGATTAAATATACTTACAAGTTTCCACAGAAAACGTTAAAATGAAGCACGAAAATTCACGTGTCGGTGGTTAGGTATTAGGACATACCATATGGACATAGGAATTTGTTTGTACCGATATATAGCCACGTAAATATTTATTTGAAAAATAATTTAAATATCAAATTTTTCCTTTTCTACTTACTAATTATAATTTTAAGATTCTATAACTATTTTATTTACGCAGATTAACCTAATATTATGATAATTATCATCTTAACAAGTACTACACTTTTCTTAATAAAATTGTAAGGAATCTAACAACATTCGCGGTGCACTCGTTTGCGATAATTAAAACTATTTTTCTTATATTTTAAACAAACCGTTTTTACCCACAATGTTTTCTATACGATACTTAATAATCAAATAAGATAAATCAGTACAAATATCTTCGTAATATTGTATATACAGTTTAATAAAAAATATAATTCCCATCAATGGCTAGGTAATGGGACGTGGTTAGTCATTGGGACTTTTACCTTAACGATAAAACATTATTGTTCATGATTTTACATTTTATCATTACGAGAGAAATACGAAGATAAATCTCTAAAGATTTTCTAAAAATTATTGATGCCAATAGATTAATTTGCAAAGTTTTCTGTAAAATCCTGAGCATGTAGTAATATCGAGTAGAATTATTAGATCAGCAAGAGAGTTACGTGAGAAATATGAATCCGGAGGGTACCAAGACGGCAGGGCGAGATTGGGATGATTTTGTTATATGGACCTGTCAAAGAACAATCGCGCGGCGGTCTACACACGATTACTCGAGAGGCTCGCGGGCGCAAGCTTACCCCCTCGTTCGTGTAACGTCGAATGGGAAATCGATCGTTCAATGCGCTCGAAACTTTCAACGAGAGAGACAGATGGAAAGCGAGCGAGCGAACGAGTAAGAGAGAGAGAGAGAGAGAGAGAGAATGGGAGACGGACAATCCCACAGGATTGTCGTCGATCGTAGGTTTCGCCGGACCAGCGATTGGAATCCAAAAGAAATTCGATTAACGCCGCGGTTCGAGTGCTCGTTTGGACGTCAACCGCTCGAACGATTACGCGAATTGCCAGCGAATATTCCGGTGCGCCGCGAGCTGCATACCGGCGATACCGGCGGTGCCAGGAATAAATTTAGCGAAATGCGACAACAAAGGCGTGACAATTAACACGTCACTTCGACGCGGTCGGTCGGTCACCCGCCGATCGACGTTTGCACGGCGCAAGATCTCGCGCTCTCTCCCTCGCAAATTTCGAAAATTCTAAGCAAAGCGGGTTGTTAGCGTTATTTTGACGGTGCGGGATACGTGTCACGATAATTTAATGGTGTGTTAAATGTGAAAGGCGCGGGTGGTGAACGCGCGCGATAAAGAAATAAAAGTAAACTAAAAATAAAATAAAACAAAATAAATAAATAAAAATAAACACTAAGCGCGATAATAATTTTAGGCCCGCATCACGCGAGGAATATGTTGTACAGCGTAATGGATGCAATCCGGATAATAAATGGCGCGATCAGAGAAACGCCATAATAAATTACAGTAGCGCAGTAGATGTTAATTGTGGAGGATAATGACGGATGATTGATGTCCGGGTAATCGTCGTTAATCAGAATCCGCGCGCGCGTGTGCCTAACCACGAGCACCCGCTCACCCGGGTTCTTCGATGAGTCGGCTAAGCTCTCTTCATTTAATGAACGAGCTGAACATCGCACGCGGTGCGGATAACTGCTGCGCGTAAGTTTTCGCGTGCTACATCGGGAAAAGTTCTTAAGCCTGCACAGTATCCAGTCGCAAATCTCACGGAGAGGAACTTCCTCGGCCTGCTGGAGGAATCGTTAAACTGTCAAAAAGTTTGATCGCCCGCGCGAGATTCCTGAAAGTCTTGAATTTCTTCCCACGCGACGGAGAAGAAATCGTATAACAAATCGTGTTCTCTCTCGCTTGGCTCGTGTTGTACATTATTTTCGTTTTGTGCAACTTGCGTCGGAATAATTAATTCCGTTGATTAAAATTCATCCTCCGGAAACGCGCATAAACTGATCGCAGTCATCGCGAAGCGCGCGATTCTTTCGGACTCCAGTCCGACTGGATTTTGTTATTAAATATTAAGTCATTAATTAAATTATCCGAGTCGCGTTTAGATGACGATGCAACTCAATGTAACGATGTTTCGGAGAATTTTGTTCTTCGTTTAAAAGTTGCCTATCTTGCTACAAAATTAATATACATGACAAGCATGTTATGCTGTTTGTACGCGCTTAGTTTGATTCGTCGCCGTCCAGACGCGACCCGGATTACTTAGTATTTAATGATAATAATACATCGTTAATACGTGGAAATCACGTGGCGATAAATATCGAGATATCGAAGATATCAAGTTGGCTCGAATGATTCTCAACCGAGTGATCAAAAATTCTCTTCCGCGAAGAAATGCGAGTGGATTCTCCGTCCGATTCCGCGCGCGCGTTTTGGGGTACCGGTTCGCGAATCAGTCCATCGCGCAAATCGGGACCTCAGAAGCAGACTAGGAGAGGGTCCTCTGGACGATGAGGATTCGTGGAAACGTGGTTGAACCGGGAATCGAGATCGCAGCGGAGAGTACGAGCGCGGGAAATAGCTAATAACGAGGCGGCGTCGCTGAAGGAGAAACGGGAACGGGAGAGGCGTATAAATCCCGGAGCCGGGATAAATCGCGACGCAATATCGAAGGATCCAATATAAACTCGATGTACCCCCATGTAGGAGCATACGGCGCGGGCCGGCCTTCGTCCTCCCTTCGTGAGTCCGCGTTCAATCAGAGCGAAAGGAGAACACCTCGGCGAGAGGATGACGCGGACGCTTGTTGTTTCGCCGTCGCGTCTATCGCCGCGCAATTACCGCGATTCGTTTAATCTCGCTTATCAAACAATTACCAGGCCGTCCGCGGCCGCGTAACCCGTCGATCTCGCCGACCGGCCAGCGCCGGCGAATCCATAATCGATCCTCCTGATTGCGATTTCGCGCATCGCCGGCGCGGCATCCGTTCCGATAAATATTATTATACTATTATGATCGCCGGCATTATTAATAACGTACTGGTAACGTGAATCACGGTACTTGTAATGCTATGTGTAATTACGCGTGATTATCGCATTATTAATACGCCATGAGAACAGATTAATTTCTGGCTCGTGGCGTTATCCGCGCCGTTTGCGCTCGCGTATTCGTTCGCACGGAGTTCACCCATGCGATCAACGAAAAACAGGATTCTATTATTTATAATATAATGTCATACGAAAAATCGCGACGATTATCGATACCAAGTCTCATTCTTCCGTTTGATTGCATCACGCATGCAATCGACCGGCGGCGCCGGGAAATATTGAAACACTTTCTTTCGGCGACAGTCCGCTTTCCCGGAGGAAATAAACCTACCCTCAGAAACAGACGCAGGACCGCAGGAAAAGTACACCAAGACTCCGAGAGTACGAAATCTAGGGAGGGTGGTCAAATTCGGCGGGTAAAAGACAGCATTAATTCTGAATCAAGCGAGAAAACGAGAGCGGAGTTATATCCCGAACGGAATAAAGAAAAAACACTCTCCGGAGTCGGAGAGAAAGATTCCATTTACGACAGATAAACAAATAAATAAACAAATAAATTGTCTCACGAGCGAGGAAATTAGCAGCCACTGGAGGAGCGGCCACGCTTCATTTCACAGCGATTCGATATTTAATTCAAGCGCGCGCCGCGCGTTTCCGGTTCATTCATCGTGCAAGAGTATCCCGCGCCCTTAACGCAACTGTGCGTCGCGATTAATTGATAATAATAACAATAATAATAATAATAATAATGCCGTTCATAGCATCGGGGCATCGCGATGTTAATTGGTGAACGCGCACGAAGCGGGAGCCTTTGTCGTCGCCTATTTTTAGCGCGTTGCATTTCAGTTGCATTTGTATAACAATAATAATAATAATCACGTATCGCGCGAGCGCGAGCGTGCACGTCGCAGTGATCCGGCGCGCTTGTCGCGCGCGCAAAACTGTGTCGGAAAGTTTAATTGAGATGAATCTGCGCGGCTGACAGCGGCGCGATGCCGCGGCGACGCATTGATAATGCTGAATAACAAACGGGGAACGCGGTTGTTTGCACGCGCGCGCGTGTTGTCCGCTTTCTGCCGAGCTCGGGTTGTCGATTTCCTCGTAAATCAGGATTAGCGCGTGCACATGACGTCAGATTATCGTGCATATGCTCCTAACTCGTTCCTGACTGGCGGTGTTAAGGTCGAACTCGCACGCGGATGGGACGTCCGCCCCGTTCGGTGACGTAGCTTATCGGATTATCGCTATTGATCGCTGCCAATAAATTTTATTATTTATCGCGGCTATCGGTAATAATCCGCGGCACGCCGGTCCGATTGTTTGCGTCAGCGTGTCCGCGGTTGGGTATCGCGTGTTACATCGCGCGATTAAGCACCCGCCGAATTTCGAGTGACGGGCGATACTTTTCGATTATCGCGACACGACAGCGAGTATTTAAAAAACGTGACCGTGATTTCCACGGTGACACGGCAAAGTCGCTTATCTGCGCGCCGATATCGAAGCCATATCGGCATATCGTCGAAACTGGTTGACGTCAATGACTTGGCGCATAGTTTGCCGTTATCACTCGCGCGGAATCACTCCTCCCGCGCCGTATATTACCGTAAATTGATGGAAATTCTCCAGGTTGCAGGGTTCCGTCAAACGGCGAAATCGGTCGTTTGCTTATTTGCGACACTAATAAAAATTAAAATACTGAAAAAAAAACAAAATAAATAATTATTCGAGGTAACGTGAAATGGCATTTTTTGCCGATTTTTGCGCGGCAGAAGTGATTCTGTTCCGGAAGCGCGTCCTGTGGGGACGCACGGCACGGAAGGGGAGGAGCGTCGGGTCACTTACTTGTTGCGGAGCCTCTCCGTGGAGGAATTCCCAATTCGCTCGTGATTCGTCACCGCGGAAGTGATGAAATCGACAACCTGTGGACGCTGACAGGAACGCAGGAAGAAGCGCAAGAAGAAGAAGAAGAAGAATCCTCTCTTCCTCGAACAGGAGCAAGAGAAGACTCGACGGAGTGAGAGGACGAACGCCGACGACGATGACGGCGGCAAGGACGGCGGACTTCCGGCGGTCCCGCCGACTTCCGGTCTCCGCTCGCTCGCGATCGAGTCGTCGATGCGCTCGTACGCCCGGACACCTGTCCCACGCCGACGAGAGGAACAAGTGATCCGTGCTGAGCCGAACCGAGCCGACGTGAGGATGGGAGCCGGCGGTGGTGATGAGGAAACGGAAACCCGAACGGGCGGTCTCTAACAGGTGGTGCACGGCGGACAGTTCCTCACTGCCCAGAGTACAAATCGCGTGTGATGACGGCGCCTCGATGCGAGGGCTTTTATAGCCGGCCGGTTGCGGTGCCAACCGTCTCCGCTCGGCTCGGCGGCCTTCCTGCCTCCTGCCTGCCTAGAGACTCTTGGCCCTATCAACTGATTTGCCGCTACACCTTCCACTCCCGGGCCCCGCCACCGCTGCCGCCACCCCCTCGTCGCCACCGTTCGCGCGCCCACGGACGGATTCCCGGAGGGTGGAGGGTACAGTGAGGGTACGGGAATAAAGTGGGTGCACGATCTCGTTTATCGATGCAGGACCACCCGAAAGCACCCTTTCACCCTTTCTCCTTCGGTACTCTCTCGTGGACTTCTCGAATCCAATGTCTCCGTCGCGCGCGCGCGACTCTGGGATGAGCAATTTGGGATATTTAACTTCGTCGTACGTGTCATCGTCCCGATGTAATACTTTTTATGTATTCTTTTTTTAATTATAGTTTAATGAGCGAATAGTTCGTAGTTTCATTATTTCTGTCACAGACAGTAGCGAAAATCGGTTTGCGATGAAGTAGTTTAAGAAATAGAGGCTTAAATTTGTTGAATTTGAGAGAAATTTAAAATCTAAATAATTTGCGACGTTTGCGGAATCTCAGCAGATCGGTTCAGCACGCATTACTCGACATACATTATAATAACGGAACAAATGGGTTTATATGAGAGTCGCCAGATGCAATTCTCGTTTAATGAACTGACACACGGTTCATTCACAGAGATCTGTGTTATTCGAGGAAGCAGAGCTTTCACGTAGCACGATAGATTATAATAGATTAGAGCAACATTCGATCTATTTATTATATGTTATATAATCTTTCTTCCCCCCCTCTCTCTCTATTATCAATATGCGAAAAATGTTTCACTGTTAATAGATTGTCAATGTACTTTGTCCACTTTGCTGTCACGGAACCCGTGCGATAATTGCAGAGTATCTATAGATATATATATCGTCAAAGATCTATTTTCCACCGCAAGACGAAAAAGATTGCTAAACGGAGGGAAATGAGTATGCTTTCACCCTCGTTGATTAGTTTTATTTATCGCTCGCCGACAATACTTGTAAGAAAATACAATAGCCTATTGCAAGAACATTTTCACTTCAAAGTAAGCGATCTCGGCGTAAAGGCACATATTAAAACGTAAATTATTAACAAGAGCGGAGGCTAATTTGCGAAGCGCGTTGGTGTATACCTTGCGAATTACCTATCTTTACGAGGAACAATGTTTTTATTACTTTTGTTGCAAAGAAACATCTTTGAATAATCATTACAAGTAGGCTCGGTAAGTACGTCAATGAATAATCTCAAATTTGATTAATATCCAATATCTAATAATACAATATTTATATATTAATAATAATATTGTCCATGTTTAATATTGCGCTCCACGTTTATCTGCGCGTTAATGCCAACAATTATGAAAACACCTGCATGAACACGAAAGTTTCGGTAATGAAGCTAACCGGAATCATACCAGGATTTTCTGGCTGCAGTTTCATTTTATTGCGCGAACGCGGAGATGAAATAAACCCGCTTGTTATCGCATATTTGATTATTAACATTTTCTATTATGCATATATAATATGTGAATAAAATCCGTTCATGGATACGGCAAACCGCACGAAAATTTTAACAAAATTTTACACGACGCAATACACGTCATGTCATATGTTTCCGCGTCATGCTTGCTTTCTTCGCAAATAAAAACTTGTTTGCGATAAAAGGATAAAAACTAAAAACTGATAAAAATAAGAAAAATATGATAAAAGAAAAGACCAATAGGGGGAATGGGGCACAACGGGGATGTCGTTTTTCTAAATGCTATGAAAAATAAACAAAGATAAAGAAACAATTGGTTTTGTAATATAAAATATAATCATTTATCTTTCATACATAAAAAAATTGGACCTAGTTAACAAAATAAAAACACTGTTTTGCGAGAAAAAACAGAAAATTGTGCAACTCCCCGTTATGCCCCGCAACCCCATTGCGCCCCACTCTCCCCTGTCACTATACGCAATAACGACACGTATCTTAAGTGCGACGCGATCATCCCTCGATTGCCGGAAGACGTCAATGATATTGTAAGCATAACTAATGATCGTAACAACGTGGAGAAACATTTCTCCCTCCCACGTTTCCGCATGTAAATAATTACACAGGGAGAATCACGCAGGAGGGGGGCAGGGGAAAGAACGTTCGTCCGACGTGCGCGATTTATAAACGTTAATTCACCGTTAATCCAATGGCCGGACGATAAGATCCCACTTAACGCCACGACGGCGATATATCGTCGAAACCGCTACTCGCCGCGCCATCGTGAAATTCCACCCTAAAGTAATTAAACAGCGCGTCATCGAAGCGCAACTTTATCGTTTATGCCCAGCGCCGTTCCGCCTGGCCATCTCTGCCATTAGCGCTCCAAATGTCTAGCCTGTGTCCTCTGGAGCTGCTGTGATGTCGACACCCGATACCGGGCGGCGATATGGACGTCTACCGTAATAAATAACGTTATTGCAGATTTCTCTTTACAACGTCCGGCAATTATCCGAAATTGGAAACAATTTTGCGCTCTTATTATTATTATTATTTGCACGGAAACGGATAAAGATTCTGTGTTATTTTATTTGGATCTGCATAATTGCAGCTTGATTTAATTGTGCAGCGAATTTAGTGCAAATATTTGATATCGGTGTGAAAGGGGTGACTAATGCTACATAGATTGCATTCTACGTGGTAGGAAAATGATGTTTTTAATTATGTTAGTTTTTTTAATTACACAAAGTTGCGAAAGATCGGTCGTGAGTAATTAATTTGTGAAGTTAAAAGTTTTAAAGAATTTCAGACAGACAATGGCGGATTTTGAGGGCGTAGACGTGTGTCACCCGCCACTGTGCCACTGTGCTAATTCCCGCAGTAGAATAGGTAACCGATTAAACCGACGTTAGATCGGCGGAACCATAAAATAAAAGGATCTGTAAATAGATATCAAGATTCGGATATATGGCAAAAGCTGGATATAATAATTTAATAACATTCTTTCCGATAATATTATCATCAGCGTTTCCACTCAATTCGTACAATTTCTACCAATTTTTATCGTAGTTCTTGAAATAGCTCTGAAGATGATCATGTTTCTTAAACTTTATGCCACACTCGCTTAAGTTAATATCCTTTCCAGTTATTTTTCAATGTAAACGCAACGATAAACATTGCACAACAATGTTAATATTGTATTTTCTCAAGTTTCTCTCTCCTTTCTCAGCACGTGACTGCCAACGTTAAAAGAATACTCAATATCGGCTGCGTAAGACCATTAAAACAAAAGCTTCCTCCATTACTCGATGCGTTTAAGTGCGCAAAGAGAAGAATAACAAGAAAATGAAGAGATGTTTAATTCAACTAGGATAATCGCGACGAGGGAGTGTCTCGTGTTTACGCGGTATCCTCTTACATAAGGGGAAGCGGGAAAAACGTGCGGAACGTAACAACGCCGAGGCAAATAAAGCAGAAACGTAAAATGATTTGGAAACGGAATGCGCGGGCGGAAATAGGTAACGCGTTCCGGTCGGATGCGTTATGTGAACTTGCATATGCGTGCAAGTATTTGTGCAAGCATGCCTATGCACGTATCCGACGCGCACGCAGATTAAAAAGGCTGCGCCCGACTCTTATACGCGGGACAAGCGACGGTTTAAAGGCGGAATTACAATAATTCGACACGATAATCCGACTCGTGCGATTGCACGTGCAAAGTGCATTTCCTCTACTCGAGCGTGCATCGATGCTTCGTGACGTCACTAGGTTGTCGCTCCGTTCAGTTTCACGGCGGGAACCGACGTGCGCAACAAGCTTCTTATCGTGTAACTCTTGTAACCCGTCGAGTTACGCAAATGAAGAAATGCGATCCCAAAAGAACGAAGAAGAACACGAGGATTCGTACGGAGTAAGTGAAAGGGGACAAACAACTTGCGTACAATCGGGTCAATATTAATTTCATCCACCGCGCGAGCTCCGTTTTCAGGAGCACGTGATTCTCAGACTCGCTTCCAGTCGCGCGCGCATGCGCGGACCGGTTAAATCATATTAATTAATTATACAAATGAAATGACGCGCTTCTTCAATACACTACAGGTTTATTTGATGGTTGAACATGAGTGCATACGACAGCTTCAATGCACTCAATATTGACTACGTTCATTCTTCAAGGTTTTTGAAGTAGAAAATTGAGAGTGAAAGGGTTCTTTGTGTATGTGAATTAAAAATTACGCTAGGAACACCATTGCTCGGTTCATTAAATTAAATTAAAAATGCTTGTGAGCGTCGGCCCTGCTACGCATGCAACAAAAGCAGGACTAATGTTCGTTCGTCAGGATTCACGGGAAATGAAAGGCGAAAGTCCTTGCAAATGCGAGCTAAAAGATGAACCAAGATTCATTATTAAATTAGCTTAAAAGCTCTGAGTGTTAGTTCTGCTACATAAGCGAGGCTAACATTTTTCCAAAAATTCAAGATTTACATAGGTATCAAAGCTAACACGATTAGTAATTAAAAATAATTGAATTATCCTTGTCTTCCTGAATTAAGTCAAAAGTGACGAGCGTTAGTTTTGTTGCGCACTTTTAAGCTTAACATACCATTCACCGCCAAGCGCAATTTAGCTCACTTTCCGCATGCCACTGAATTGTTAAGTAAGACAGTTACATATCCATATAATCATTTGTAAAATTCAAAGATAAAAATATTAAATTCTTCACAAATTAACGCACTTTATGTATTATTTATCTCAATTATTAAACAATCATTATCTTGCAAATGTACGTAATTACGTCTTATGATATATGTTATTCACGTGTCTTAACTCCTTTATTGCATATCGGTCACCGATATGACTGACGTGACGTACATGGAGAATTTAATGTCGGTCACCGGTGACCATCATGACGTGATCGGGAAACTTAATGTCGGTCACCGGTGACCGTTATAGTGGTGAATGTGCTAATAGGGAATTCTTCAACATGGCTCTTGACATCGACGCCAATTAATTAGCGTCATGAATACACGAATTTTGCTTCAACGTCACGCTTCTTTTCGTAACATGGATTTCGCATCAGGATATAATGACCAATGGGTAACGTCGAACAGTAAACACGTTTGCAAACACTGTAACATTCGTGCGCGAAAGTACCTACACGTCTCTCATTTTGGCGCATTTCGAAAGTCGGACATTCGTGGTATTCCCACGTCGAAGCATCGCCGAGCCGGCAAATAATGCACAAAACAGGAACGGAAATCGACCCGATCGGTAGAAGCATGATCAGACCGTAGAACTATTTCCGTACTAAAACTAATTGTTGCTTGTTCCACCGTGGATCAGTCCCATCCCTCAGCGGCTGGCCTTTTGTCGAATTTTTCGCTAAAAGCTTCGCCACTTTGAAGCGGCGCGCCTCATCGTTTTGACCTCGTCCCGCGTTCTCTCTATGGAGTTTAAGAGCTCGCGCCAAGATAAGTAGCGCAATTTGCAGAAGGTAGAAGAATTTGCAATAAAATGAGTATTAAATGAATATTATAATGTAATTATAAAATAAGTATCAGTCAAATAAAATGGATACTAAAATTATTAATTAGTTAATTAATAAAATTATTACGTTAAGAGTGTGCTAATATTGCATAATATATTCGAATTGTAAATACTAAAGGGATCGAATTAATTTATCGCAAAGTTTTATTACATGTCATCCTACTTCGGGTAATGACATGAAATACAAGGAAAAAGAGATGTAACATTATGGACTGCTCTGCTCTCCATTTCTTCCACGTCCCTTTGTTTGAATCACGGCCGAGGTGGTATTGGCAGCGGATGAATATTTTTCACTAATTGCGCGCGACTTATCAATTTGTCATATAATAAAATTACAATTCTCTTTACGCTGAATTGAAGTTTCTGTATCACAGAGCACTGGACCAATTGAAGATTCATCCAGCCTCGCCGAACGATTGTAGGCTGGCTGTCGCCTTCACGTGCATCGCAAGAAATATCATTATCGCCTACTATTATTGTCTATTACAGCACTGTTATTGTTCAGGACGGCGCGCGACAGAGGGGTGCGTTACAAATGAGATCGCGGAGACGCCGCCGCCGCCGACGTCGTCGACGAGTTAAATCACGTCTGCGATTTAACGACGACGTTGGATTCCGTCAGCGGCTGGTTTTTCAAGCGTGAAAACTAAATGTTCATACACGCGCCGCCGGCAGAAAGAGATAGAAAGGAGAGCGCTGTACACGTAATATATTCGGCAGAAAATTGCGATCGCTCGGTCGGCGCCCCCGAAACTGTACGCGGGGGTGAAACTGCGCGCGTACACGCGCGCACGCACGGGTGTGTGTTCCCGGTCCGTATAATTACGAGTTACGGGCATGCTAATGTCGCAAGAATCGTGGGAGGAAACGTGCTGTCGCAAGCGCGACCCGCAGTTCACAGTGGGTCATTCCGTTAAAAAAAAGATAAAGAGGGAACCCATCCTCTCGCACAAGTTTAGCTAACGCGAATGTCGGATACTGATAACGATGTTATCAGTGCGCGCGTTAAGCGATGATTATTTAGTTCAAGTAGAAAGGTACTAAAGCGAAGAAACTAATGCGAGCTACGATGAGTGATAAGCTTTACAGTCTCTTGTACCTTTTTAAATGAATATAGAACAGGAGATTTGCTCCATTATGATTATGACAATCTACAGGGGAAAAGAAAGAATTACAAAAGCGCTTTCAAGAACAAAAGGAAGGTCGTTCATCTTCTTGATATTTAAATTAGGAAAATTCGGAGGCGAATAATATTTTTGAAAAATAATTCTTGTATGTGAATAGAATAATATGAATAGTTAATATAAATAAATCATTTTGATATCAAGCAGTAATTGATCACACTTTAATCAGCGGTCCGACTTGCAACTTACTGTAGTTTACAAAAGCAGCTTTACATTTCTGACAAAGATACACGGTGACGATCATATGATCGTTGGCTATAAAATAACTGAGATTCTCATCGACGATCTCGATCGTAATATCGCACTTTCTTTGTATCCTCGGGGAGGCAACTGCGACTATAAATTACAATCGCGAATCACAGAGCGCGCAATCATGTAGCGTTTAATTGCGATAAGAGATCGAGGGTGTCCTTGCGCGTCCTCACGGGGAGACAATCGGATTAAATCGGCAAGCTCCGCAGAATGCGCGCGTTACAGCCTGTGATCTACGCCAGTCGGGCAAAAGTGCGTAGGTCATCGGAGGGATATCGGAGGGAAAAGGTTCGATTCGCGTGCTGTTATTACACCGCGCGGCGAAATGTGAAAAGCTAGTTGCTACGTGAGCGAGAGTTCGCAGCTCGGTATCGCGGAACGACCGCTTCCTCGGATATGAAGTTATTTATTAGAAGAAAACCGAGTAAAGAGAGAAAGAGAGAGAATGACGAAGCGGCAAAGTCAAATTGAAGGGCTGCTCTCTCTCCCGAGGGAAAGATGCGACACGGGCGTGCAATTATGCGTCCGATCGGTTGATTGGAGCCAATCAATTCGCATTCGCGACGACAAAACGCGCGGAAGGATGCCGTCGCGCGTAAAAAGAGAATTTCCCTTCCCTTTCCTCGATCTCCTTCTTTTCTCGTTCTCCTCCTACTCTATCCCCTCGCCCGCCCTGCTCCTCATCATCGGATAATTATACGGCAAACTCAACGAGCGGCGAGCGGTAAACTAAATTCCGCGAAATTCTGTATTAAAGGAGATGAGAGATAGAAAGAGAGCAGCGTTTTCTCGGTTGCTTGCTCACTTGCTTGCTTGCTCGCGCGTATACGCGCGGAATAATAAGTCTCGAAACTATACTAAAATACAGGCACAAAGCTTTCTTCGAGGTCGATACAACCGCACGATGAGCTAATTAAAGTTAGGGCGAGCGTTAACGCGCAACTCTCGCAAAAAGTTCAAGCTATCGACTTACAGCCATCGTCCGCAGAGATCACGTTCCCGCCACGATTCAACGTTCACCGGACATCCACGCTTCCGATTTAAGTACATTCCTCCGCGCCGCGCCGTGCGTTTCTTCTCTTCTTGAGGACTGAAAATGAAACGAGACGGGGTTTTTATAACTGCACTTCTCGCGCTTGCATCGCGAACTATTTATAGTTTCTTCTCTCTTTCTTTCCATCCTTCCCCCATCCTTCTGTATCAATCAATATATTATATTCTATATGTATACATTCTATATATGTATATATGTATAAAGAATATTTCATATCTTAAAGAAATTCTGGAATCGTCTGTTTTACAAAATGCTAAATTTTTTAAACATCTTATGTTTATTGCCTGCAGAAGAATAAAAATCCTCTTCTAGATTTAATTGCGCATACAAAAGTGTGCAAAAGGGAATATTCGCTTTTATGGCAAAGAATAAGAATTAAAATTAAAGAATAGAATAAAATTAACATTTTTGCGATATGTATATATAGGTTAGATCCTACATGTGTCAGCGCATAATGTTTAAAGTACTTTATCACCTATTGCATTTTTGTCTCGCTTTCTCAGCGCCCTTATCTTTCACGACAGAAGCATGCAACATTGTAGTAACCCAGCAAACACAGTCATATAACAATGATATTGCCATAATATAACAGAATGTAACACGCAATATAACATGTTCGTTACATGTAACGTATATGTTAGTTGTAATTTCCCACTCAAACGAAATTGCAGTAATATAACAATAATATAACGTGTTACTAAAATGTTATTTAAATGTTATATAAATGGAATATATATTATTTATTCTTTCTTCCTCTCTCTACAATTACAGGTGTATGTTTAATTTATTTTCCTAAACGTTATGTACAAGTTCGTACTTTCCTCTTATTTATTATTCGTTCAAACATGTACCACTTCATCGTAGAAATGGACTTACGATACAAGTTGTGCCCTGCCGTCATCACCGTTCCTATATATATTTTGTATTATATTTTGCATGCGAGAAACGAAGCCATCTACCGGACAACTCGACATCTGAATGTTAAAAATGATACATAACATAGACATAATATGCAAATATTACAGTTATATAATATCGCATATTTCAGTTATATTACTGTTATATTATTATAACCAATGTATAACAGAGCAATATAACAGTTTTATAACGCAGTTATATTGCAGTTACAAAGTAAATTATGCAATCTCAACATTAATAACATATAACAGTTGTTATATTACGTGTTGCTTCTGTGTTATATAATAGTTATATTTTGTGTTTGCTGGGAACGTTGCTGCAACCTTCTCTGCCGTATTGGGAACCGTTTATTGCGAAGATACGGGAATAGCAATATAATAGTATTATAACAATATAATGTGAGCCTTTTAACCCTTTGACGGCGGAAGCGCTCGGACGCAAGACGGTCTTTGCGTGCAAAGCGAAGTGCAATAATAACCGTTGCGACGCGCAGAATAACCACCGCACATTACGCTATTCCTTATTAATGAGAGTAAATCATGTAAATTACTCTTTACATAATATTTCCATCCAGTGGGCAGTTAGTGTCGGCCTAAAAGCGCAGTGAAAGGGTTCAATCGCATTTCTTATTAGCGATACTTATACTTACAATACGAAATCCTTGAACATCGAAGACGACTACAATTGCGAGCACACTTTAGTTTTCGGCGGAAAAGCGCGCGATTATTCTTCGCGAAATTATTATCGCGAACGAGAAATTTATTTCGCGTGTCGCATAGCGTCGAAGTGCGAATTGCGCGGCGCGACTGCGGCCATTTTGAATTCGGCAATTCGAACGCTCGCGACGCGAATTACTCTTTACATAATATTTCCTCGAGGACCATAATGGTCCTCGAGCGAGTGCTTTGGTCATCAATTTTAATTCTGCGGTTGGCAATACGTACGAGATTTAGCTCGTATTCGGAACGCAATAAAAGCGCCTCTAAAAGTAGTTTAAAAATTACCTGCGATTGGCTGAAAAGTTACATTGAAGACGTTTTTATCATTGTAAGCGCGGCCTTAATGTTTCATCGCAAATCCAGAATGATAGTAAAGAGAAAAATTCCGTGGCGTGGAGCAACTACATCTATAATCTATTGATTCTTGTAAAATATTGATTCGTTATGGAATCCGCCCTCAGCCACAGCTATAGAACATATACGTATCAGTATCAAGACCGCGTGCGTGCGTGCGTGCAACATGCGGGGATCTTGCTGTTTATTTTAAAATTTGATATTCTTTCGTTTTGAATTACTGATAATATAATATATTATCATTAATATAATGTATTATTTTTCTCACCAAGTAACAAAATGAAATTGAGACTAATAATTTGAAAAAATATTTACAAGAATACATGACCACCCGGGCACGCCATTATATATAATTTATATATAAATAAACACTCGACAGTATACAAACTATATAAATAAATAAAAAGTTTACAAATGTTAAATGTATATGTTTATGTCTCATTATATACGTATACCTCCAAAATATAATAAAACATAATAAATCATTATTTACATAATAATTTATTATTTATATAATAAAAAAATATAATGCAAACACAAAGAAACAAAAATCCGAAGAAAAAAAATTATCACAACTCGGTCTCGAACCCAACTTGCGCGGATGGCAAAATACGAGTCTCGCGCTTAGCCACTAGACTACCACGCTTCACGCCGAATTATAGCTATTCATGGTACTTTCCTTACCGCTGGAAAATGCTCATTTTAAAGCCTATTACACAATGCAAAGGAACAGGCAACAGGAACAGGGAATAGCCAATCGCGTTGCTCGATTTGGTCATCCGTACTCAAATCGCGTTAAGGCTCGGACACAATGAAAGGAATAAGGAACACAGAATTGGACATAAGGATTTCGACCAATAGAAAACCACGCATGCATCACCAGTTCACGCATGCATGGCTTTTCATTGGTCGAAATTCTTACGTCCAATTCTGTGTTCCTTATTCCTTTCATTGTGTCTGAGCCTTAACGCGATTGGTTATTCCCTGTTCCTTTGCATTGTGTAATAGGCTTTAGATGTAAATTTCTCCGAAACTAAGGCCGGATCTGCAATAGGTGTAGTAAGCTTTAAGCCGTAAGAAATTGACCAATCTCAGTGGAATATGAGGAGAAAGATCGGCTGTGATTGATCAATTTCTTACGACTTGAGGCTTACTACACCTATTGTAGATCCGGGCTAAGGCTCATACACCCAAACCCTATTTTTACCTTCCCTTTCGAACGCACTATGACTCGACTCATAACTAGTAAGCCGGCCTTATGTGTATACCACCAATTCTCTGTTTAAGACTAAATTATGATAATAAAATAAAATACGAAAAAAACAATCTCTGTTTGGAAACAATTAATTCATTTTGTTTCGCGTTGCTATTTTTATTTTCTTATTTCTGACAGTTGCGCGCGCGCGCGCACAGAAAGGGTCAGATCCATGCTACGTCCATGTCGTTGACGCCTAGAGCGAGAACGTATTATAGACACTATTAACAAACTTTGGGCCTTTTTAGAACAAGAACGGCTCATAGGATTGACTTGTTGCAATGGTAACTTTCGATCAGCATCACTTCAAGTACAAAATGGCAAAGTTTCAGCCAATTTCACCGAAAGCCATTTTTCATAAGGTTTGTGCGGGGTCCTTTCTTGTTCTTTATGAAAACATTAAAAATCTTATCAGTTTTGCTTTCCGGATTAAAATTGTAGCTTTTGTCAGTTTGGTTCTGATTTTTGCCGAATGCTTCGTGAACATTTCAATTTACTTCATCAAGAGGCGAGAAGTAACCTGATATCAGGTTAATGTTACGAAATCAAATCGGAACCAAAATGATAAAAGTGCGGTTTTAATCCAAAAACCAGAAATATTGGGTCATTAAGTATGAAACTTTACAAATAGAACATAAACTTTTGCATTTTTGGCACATGGACATGATTTATTTATTTTCAATCGAAGTATGCGCCCATGTTATTTACACACTTCTGCCATTTTAGTGGTAGTTGGTCTATGCCTCTACTATAGAAGCCAGGAGTACGGGAATCGATGAGGTCGCGGAAGGCTGTTTCGACTGCCTGTTGAGAATTGAACAATTTTCCCACCAACAAGTTGTCCAAATTCCGGAAGAAGTGATAGTCGGTAGGTGATAGATCTGGTGAATATGGTGGATGACGGAGAGTTTCCAATTCCAACTCCCGTAGCTTTGCCACGGTCAGTCGTGCAGTGTGCGGTCGAGCATTATCATGCAACAGGATTGGCATTGACCGATTGACCAATTTCGGTTGTTTAATAGCAAGTTGTTGCATCATTTCGTCCAGTTACTTGCAATATACTTCAGCCGTTATCGATGTACCAGGTTTCATAAAGTTGTAGTAGATAACACCTGACCTGGACCACCAAACAGTCACCATAAGCTTCTTCTGTGTAATGTTGGGTTTCGCGTGATGTCTCGGTGGTTCATCAGCGTTCAACCACTGATGTGAGCGTTTACGATTGTCGTAGAGTACCCACTTTTCATCGCAGGTCACAATTCGATTAAAAAAAGATTCATTTTTGTGACGGGAAAGCAAAGAAAGGGAAGCCTCTAGACGTTGCGCCTGCTGCGCATCGGTCGATTCGTGTGGGACCCATTTGTCCAACTTCTTTATCTTACCAATTGCAGCTAAATGAACAATATGGTGGGTATGGAAACATTGAATATCGATGCCAATTCACGTGTACTTTGAGATGGATCGGACTCTACTACGGCTCTCAAGTGATCATTATCCACCTTCGTCTTTGGTCTTCCACGTGGCTCATTAGCGAGGCTGAAATCTCCATCTTTGAAGTTTTTGAACCAATTGCCCACCGTTGCTTTAGTAGTTGAACCTTCACCAAATACAGCGTTGATATTACGAGCTGTCTCCGACACTGTGGTTCCACGGCGGAACTCATATTCATAAATCACACGAATTTTGGACTTTTCCATAGTTCTATAAAAAAGAATCCACCAATAAAACTAATGAAGATATTTGAACAAACAAATATGACATTTGAAGAGCGAACATACATCTATCACACTAACCTAACCTGATACTGACGTCTGGCGCCAAATTTGAGATAACAAATGTTAAAGATGGCGCTTTTACATTTGTAAAGTTTCATACTTAATGACCCAATATAATAGTGACCAGCGCGAATAAAGCTTTAAATTTTCGATTAAAACCTTTTACAAGGTACAATAAGAAATTTATCATTTTATATAATTATTATAAATGTTATAAATATTTAAATTTATGATAAGAAATTTAAATATTTATGATACATTGTTTGAGAATATTATATTACGAATAAATTATTTTTCTTATCTATTTCGCTTCAGCTATCTTGCCGTAATAATTGATGTAATAACAGTCATAATACAAAAACATATGTTAGAAGGAGGAAGATATGGAAGATATGAACTTCCAACGACAACTGTTTTTCTTTACGCTAAAACTGCGTAACCGTAGAAATACAAGCACATATTATGCAGTGCATATTAATTTCTAGATTATGCAAAATAAAATACATGTCTATTTAGGTATCACAAAATATTCAGGATGATTCCATGCAGTTAATTTTTTATCAAAAATAATATCTCATATGCACACATAAATATGCAGATAATAATATACATATTGTAAATACATATATGATGTTTTTAGTATATCCTAAAACAAAAAATGTCAAACATGTCAACTCTACATTACACATTCTCAATTGTAACTACAGTACGGACACATCAAATTTTAATGATAAATAATTGTGACTAAATAGTTGTACCGGCGAAAAATGAGGACGCTGCACATCAGCGACTTTATAGAGATTATTAGATCGCCGACTATTCTCATTTTAGTTTTTTGATGATAATATAATTAGCAAAAATATAATATATGCAATATTTTAATATATTTTAATATAATATATGTAATCTGTAGTTTATTAAATTTTGCTCAGTCATATTTTCTCTTTCTCAATATTATTATTTTCTTTACTATCTGTGCACATTGCATCGTGATTTAATATATTATTAGGTCAATCAAAGAGATTGGTTCGATTTTTTCGTAAAATTTTACTGTATTGCATTCATTAGAAACAAATTATTCAACCAAGTACTCACAATCGTCGTTATCTATAATCGATGTTCATGATATTTATTATCCGTGATAGTTATATCAGTTTACGCTGTTTACGGTCAATCCACTGCCATCTATGCGACACAGATCAGCTGACTATCGGTCAGTTAATCAGAGTTGCAGTCGGTAATCCATTTCTCGTAGTAATGTAGTAAAAAATTGGGACAGTCGTTAGGATTCACCCTGTGTGTTCGTGTTTGCCGAGTTAACCTTGCGAACTCGCACTGATCCGTCTCTACGACGTAGCGACAAGTGGCATTCGTTTGCCGATGTTGTTCGTGTTGGGTCATATTTTGCACGTTCTCTTGTTCTCCAGTAGACAGATAAATAGCTAGCCCGTTATCAGTAAATAAATTATTAAGTAGTCACTGTTTTCGTATAAAAATTATCGCAAGTATGGAGGAGCGCAACGGTGCCGGTAACGGCAGCGAGGAGAAATTATCGAAGTCCGAGGAGCAAGCGGCGATCGACCGAATGCCCTTCCAGAACTACAGAATCGCCGATACCGAGATCCTGAAGACGATCGAGGGCAGAACATGTTGCGAGTCCTGTCGCAAATCGCGGAAGTATTTCTGCTACACCTGTTGCACGCCCGTGATCGATCGGAGATACTTCCCGCGAGTAAAGGTATCGATCGCGATCAGATTTCATCTCCCGATCCGTGTCAAGTCAAAATGCACCCCCGTTTTTGCGATTTGTTCTTTCGTCCTTGTTTCTTGCTGGATCGTTGTTTATTGTACTTTCAGCTACCGATCAAGATCGATATCATTAAGCACCCTAACGAAGTGGACGGCAAGAGCACGGCGATCCACGCGGCGATACTCGCGCCGGACGATGTGACGATCTACAGGTATCCAGAGTTCCCGAAGACGCTGAACAAAGAGGAAGTATGACAATAACGATCTACCTCCGATTCTGTGATTCTTGGAAATAATCCCTTTTATCTTGAGAGAAGTCATCCCTCAGACTATTCTGATCTTCCCTAGCAAAGATGCGTCTTCCATAGAGGCTCTTTTTGCGGAAAGCGTGAAGGAGGGTGATACTTCAGTGGAGAGGGACCTCCAAGCCGAGTTTCCTGTAAAGCGAGCAATTTTTATTGACAGTACGTGGCAGCAGACCAAACAAATATACAGGGACAAAAGATTCAGAGGTGCGCGATGAGCATTGCATTTCCTATTTTTTTTACAATTATCATACAAAACTCTTTTGTACGAGTGTTACATGTAGGGAGTTTGAGATCTCGTGCACTATTCATTGACAGTATATTCTCGGGATCAACATCGCACATTATTGTTGATGTTAATGAATGGTGCGTGCAAAATCTGGAGCACCTATACCTATACAAAGATTGATTTCTGCAGGAATACGCTGCGTTATCTTGAAATCAAGGATCTCTCAGTTCTGGCGGCACCAGAAGAAGAGTCCGAGGTGGTATCTGGCGACGATCGAAGCGATTCATCAGTTCCTGGTAGAATTGCATTCGTGTGTCTTTGGTAGAGTGGAAGGATATGCCACTGATTTGGGCAGTGCAGTGTCCAACGGAGAACGAGACTCTGTGGCCAACGATGAAAGAGCGAACGGATGCACGGAAGTGGACCGCAGATATAACGGGCAATATGACAATCTCTTGTACTTTTTTAAATACATGTACTATGAGATCCATACCATGTACAATCACGACGATCTACTGGCGTACAAAAGGCCGCTCACGTAACTATTTTCTTACTTGCTAACGTACGAATCTTTCGGATGGAGACTGCTTGACTGTGGCAGCCGTGCAGCTGTCACATTATCTCTGTACAAACTGTAATTTATAAGATCTATTCTAAATTAAGACACATTGTAATTGTGTACTAAAAACATAGGAGGGACAAGTTTAATTAAACGCACTTGCACCGACTAGAAGTTCATCCGTATTTAACAAAACAGTACATCAACGGTGTCTCGAAACACTTTTCTTTCAAATTGCATGAAAAGTTAAACAGTCTTGGTTTCTCTATTTCCTAAATAGACACATGACAACTTAAACTTCCCAGATCTCAGATGTCCTGGTGCTTCTGATTTTTTTCAGCTTGGTAATTTTATGACCAATAAATCACGCGTGTATTTCGTATCGTTCGAAGAACGGATAGTTAAAAGTACTTAAAATCCGTTAAACCATCACTTCCCCGTGCGACCGTAATCTTTGTTTATTTTCGTATGGCGCGCGGAAGAGGGGGGCAGCGATTGGGCGGGGGGACGCGCGGCACGCGGAACGTTCCTAAACACTGGGGAGGCGGCACGGCGGCGCAACGCGGCGCGAGCAGCAGCGCGACCTGACGTCACTACGTGCAGGCAGCCAGCCAGCCATCCAGCGCGCGCTTCACCCCGGTCGTCCCTCGCGCACCGCCGCGCGCGCCGTGCCGCGACCCGCAGCGCTCACCGCGGTAGTCGCGGCCGCCTCGCGATGAGTTTAGTTTTGAAAACAAGGGGCCGCCCGCCGCTCACCGTGCCAAGTCGTCGCCGCGCGGCTCGCGTGTAGACGGAGCGCTCGCTCGCTCGTTCTTGCTGCAGGCACGGCGGACAGGCGCGGGAATCCGCGACGCACCGTGAGCATCGTCGCGTCGTACCGCGCGCGCATCGGGTTTGCCAGAGTTCCTCCGTCCCTCGTTGGTTGCGTTCGGTCGCCGTTATTCACCGCGACACGCACGTACGTACGTCCGTCCGTCCGTTCGTTCCTCTCTCTTTCTCTGTCCGACTCCCTGGCTGTCTCCTCTCCGCCGTCTCCTCCCACGCCGCCCGCGTCTCTCCCTTCGTGTCGTTTGTAACGAAACGTGACCGACACGAGAGGAAAAAAAGAAGGAAGATGGACGCCCTTCGGGAGCAGGTGATGATCAATCAGTTCGTGTTAGCCGCCGGCTGTGCCAGGGAGCAGGCAAAACAACTGCTGCAGGCGGCGCATTGGCAATTTGAGGTGAGGGAGCAGGGGGAACCGAGACAAAGATACGATCAAGCCTAGGGATTAGGAAGAGAGAGAGGGAAAATAAGAGTGTATTTTTACGCGCGTGTCGAGATATCTAATTTACATATATACACTTGTATACATGTGTATATATATGTGTATGTATACTCCGCGATGTATTTTCGCCTGGACACCGCTACGTAAACAAAGCGACGAAAATGGCCGATCGCTCTCGCGTCGTTCGTCGACGACGACGACGCGCCAGGAGATGCGCCGATTCGCTGATCGACGAGTGTTCGCGGTTGCCATGAATTGTCGCGTCGCGGGAGACGATGCGCGATGTCGCGTGATCGCTGGCCGCCGGCACACCTGGCCCGCGACATCTCCGCCTCGTCTCCGCTCCGGCGTCAATGAACGTCGTGAAGTTAGCCACTACGCCGTTCCACTCCGTTCGTTCGCTTCATTCATAAAAATCGCGCGATGTTGCTAACGGCGCGTCCGCGCCGCTGCGATGTTCCGGGCCGGCATGCGGCGCAAAACCGACGCGTGACGATCGTCGTGGGCCGCGTAATCACGCGGCGCGTCCGCGCGTCTCCTTATCAACCGGTAGCGCCACGATCGCCGTAAAACGCGATATTCGCGAAACAATAATCGTAAACAGCGGTTCGAGTTATTTGAAATTGTCGCGTTATTCCACGCCGAAGTCCGATTGAATTTAAAAACCCGAGTCCCTCAATTGTTTCGGAATCTCAATTGTTTACCGAAACCGATTGAAATTACATTTGAAATTCAAATCCGGCATACTCGAATGGAAAACTTCGCGAATCACTACTTGAATAAAAAATTCAGATTATTAAATAGTCCGTGTTTCCTGTATATTGACGAGTAAAGATCAAGCGTAAAGATCATTGAGCGTAATTTCTCTGTTTGCATGAAGAGACTCGAAGAAAAGATCAAGTTGGCGAGACGGACTGAAGTTGGTTCTCGTTTTGCGTCCCGCCTCTCGGCGAAAGATTCCAGTGCGGCGGTCTGCGTTTGTTTTCGTTCGCGGCTCTAACGATCCGCACGGCCGTCCTCGTTGCGCAACGCAACGAGGATTTTATCGCGCGTTACCGTGAGATGCATGAACGATAATTGTCTTCGTGCACATCAGGCGTAACGTTGTGATTGTAACGGCGCGATGTTACACACGATCGCCAGGGAATTTATTGCGCAATGCTGGCCGCTCGGAAAGCACTCTCTCTTTCTCTCTTTCTCCGCGCTGCCCGACCGCGGCACTACATTACTGCAACAATCTCTCTGGAAATTGTCCCGTACATGTATTGTCACGTACAGTGAGCAACAAAAATATTCGGACACCACAGTACTTTTGAATATCGGTGTATATTTCAATTGTTTAGGAATGACAAAAATAAAAATTTTTTTCTTATGATGTATCATTTATTGTAGTTAACAAAAATATGCAATTTAATGTATCTATGTTTAGCCATTACACTTTTATAAACATTAAATGAAATATTGTCCGATTTTCGCGTTACAAAAAGATTCGGACACTCATACCAAATAAGGTATTTTAAAACTTAACCGTTGAAATTTCAATACTTGGTAGCATAGCCCTTTTGATTTTGGACATGCTTCAAGCGTTTAGGCATACTAGAAATAATTTTTCTTAAATATTCGGGACTTATTTGTTGCCATTCTTCTTGTAACTTCTTTAACTCTTCTTTTGTACGTATGGGAGTTAAGCGTATTCGCCGGTCCAAGTCATCCCACAGATTTTCGATGGGATTTAAGTCTGGTGATTGAGGTGGAGGGTGCAACACTTTGGAACAATTATACAATAAAAATTCTTGTACAATTCGAGCTTTGTGTTTGGGATCATTATCTTGATAAAATTTGAATGTTGCTTCAATTCCCATGTGCGCAGCACTTTGCAGTAAATTATCTTTTAATAACTTCAAGTATTTGTTTTTGTCCATAATATCGTCAATAAAAACTAAATTGCCAACACCAGCGGTTGAAATACAGCCCCAGACAAGTATACTTCCTCCACCGTGCTTAAACGTAGCACGCAAATTTTTTGGATCTAACTCTCTGTTACGTTTACGCCACACCATGGCTCGTCCATCGGACCCAAAAATATTGAATTTACTCTCATCGCAAAAGATCACATCATCCCACCATGTTTCATCCTTGCTACTAAATTCTTTTGCAAACGCCACACGTTTTCGCCTGTTCACCTCGTTAATAAATGGTTTTTTTCTGGCTACTCGGCCATTATATCCATTTTCTTTTAATGTTCGACGAATTGTTTGGGGATGCATACTTTTTCCAGTTTCTTAAGAAACTTCAACTGCTAATTTTGGAACACTCAAACGTGGATTTTTTTGTATCTTTCGTACAACTTGTCTGCGTTCTCTAACATTTAATATCCTTGGCCGGTCAGTTTGCGCTATGGATTCAATGCGATCTTCTCGTTGGAACCTTCTTATAATGTCCGCAACAGTGCTCTTACTTAAATTTAACAGGGTACCAATTTCACGATAAGATTTTCCTTTTTCACGATGGAAAATCACGAGTTGTCTTATATTGAAAGATGTATTTTTGCTTTTGCGACCCATTTTCACTGACGATAGACGTAATACTGAGGATAAATGGAATTCCAAGTTCCTGATACTCATAGTATGTTTGTAAACATTGGTTTTGACCGAGGTACTGGTGTCTTAAATAATGTATTGCCTAATATATTGAGAAAATATATTGACTGTCCGAATATTTTTGTAACGCGAAAATCGGACAATATTTCATTTAATGTTTATAAAAATGTAATGGCTAAACATAGATACATTAAATTGCATATTTTTGTTAACTACAATAAATGATACATCATAAGAAAAAAAATTTTTACTTTTGTCATTCCTAAACAATTGAAATATACACCGATATTCAAAAGTACTGTGGTGTCCGAATATTTTTGTTACTCACTGTACATGTGAGACGAACGATTGCATCCCAATCGTCAAGCCGAGTGTTGCGACAGAAGGGATCGATAATCGCTATTTACGGCGAGTCACGCGGTGTTCTGCCGTGTTTACGCGTCCGTGTTTTCCACGAACTATATCGTGTATGTGTGTCAACCTGCTTGCGAGTCCCGCAAGCCGCAGCTGGAACTAGGAACCGGCTTAATTTCGGCGAATTTGGGCAGCACGCGCTGCGAGCATGCGCGAGCATGACTCATTCATGTTTATTCGCGCTCGACAATGGAAGCGTCACGGTGGTCACGGTTAATGCGAGGCTCTGGTCTTCCATGTTTATGATTTATGGATGGAGATTTAGGCTCGTCGAATTTGGCGATTGCGGGTTTCCTGAAGGTCAGGACACGTGGGCGTCGAACTCTCTTTCGAGAAATCTTAATTACTTGAGCATTAAGACATAGTAATTTTCGCCTCGCATTCGCCGAATGCGGCGCGTAACGCGCTGAGAAAAACAGCGTCGTAAAAGTTGTTTTTACTCTTTTTCTTTTTTTGAACAGTACTTAAATCCGATGTAATGCGATTGTTCATCATTCGGATTTATATTAATGATTATTATTCGAAAGTTTGTCGCTTGTTATCAAGATTATTAAGACATCTCAGACCGCACACAACACGCGCGCGAACTAGATTACCGATTTCTTGCCTTGCCTAGGTTTTGTTATCTCGTTAATCTCGTTTCTTAAATTTTTATCTTCGGTGCGGTGAAGGAAGCGTCGATGATTTCACGCGCGGCTAACGTGCTACGCAAATTTAACGCGCAAATCGATGCTCCTTTTCCTTCTTTCCTACGTATTATTACGCGATTACGCGTAATCGTGGAAGGAAACGAAGAGAAAACGAGAAAGAGAGAGAAAGAGGGAAAACTAACGAAAGGAAAGACAGAAAGAGAGACGTAGGTTGCGACATACACAGACATCGTGCGCATCATCGTGATTAGAGCTAGCTTGAGGAATCTCTCTCTCTCTCTCTCTCTCTTTCTCTGTGTGTGCATGTGTGCTTTGACCACGATGTAAACAATGCGGCAATGTGTATTTATACACGCGGGAACGCGCTCCTCGTCCCGTCTCTTACGTGTCAATCCGACACAGTGCGCGTGATATACAGGGTGTCTCGTTATCGCGTGCTTCGGGAGGTGAAAAAGGAAAATCTCGATTTCTCGTTCTCGCGAGTGTATCGCGCAATGCGCGCCACGAAATATCGCTGGATGAATATTTAACTTTTTCCTTCTGCGTTTCGAAATGAATGTGCAGTTTCGAGCGGTTTTTCCACGTCCCCCGCGGCGTCCCGTGACTCGACTCGCCTCGCCACACATATATATCTATATGTATAAAATTGCCACATTATCGATCCCGATCCACGTCGCGGAGGGAACGCGAGATGGATAATGCCGCGCGAGCGCTACGGCGAATTCTTTTCATCTGAGAGAACTTTCCCCGCTCGAGCGTGGCGGTGCGGTGCGTTAAAGCGGAACCACGCTGCTATTCGCGAGCGCGAGACGTCGTCGCGTTCTCGTATCCCTCCGTGTTGGCTCGTTGGAGCTCACCGCGCGTGTCACCCGATTGCCAATTGCAACAGCGTAAATATTACAGATCCGCGAATTAATCTGGTGTTTTTTTTTTTAGCGAGATTTGAAACTTTTTCTGAAAAAGAACGAACGAAGTGGAACAATTTCAGTTATCGTTTTGTCGTGTCACATGGTATTTCGTCGACGTTATGTTGACTCTAAAATCGCACGAGGCGGGACAATATGTAAATTTTGAGATGGTCAAATTGTTCTCAGAATTGAATAATGTCGAGCGAATTGAATTAATTTGCAGATATGCAACTAGTATATTTTATCGAATTCTAATTATTTGACACGAATAAATTAATGAGTAATCGAGAAGCACGGACGATTACATCTTCGATATTAGATACAATATTACGTACCGTTGCGACAGTAAATTGTATGCAGCATAATTAATGCTACCGGTAATATATCGCGCGGTCGCTCTGTGTCAATTAAATATCCACCTCATTAATTATATAATTCACTTAATTAACAGTATATCCGTCGGAATGCGAGCGCCAATTGACAATTTTCGCTCGTGTTTGATTAATTGCTTGATTGTCATTCTCCTCGCACGCTTTCCCGAGTTTTCTTTTCATAAATCCGCAAATTAATTTCTTTTACTTGATTCTTAAGATTTCTTTCTTCTCAACTTCTCTCTCCCTTTCTCTCTTTTTTTTTTCTTTCATTTTTCAGAACTGCTATTTCCAACTCCCGTTTTGTTGCACGTACTCGCACGAAAGTGCAAGTAAGCACGACCAGTGCGCGAATAGACAATGGTGGACCCACCTTCGCACGTTTTATCCCTTTCGCCGCGACGGTGTTCTGACCGAAATATGAAACGTGTTTCATGCCGCGCGCGCGAGCTGGCCTATTACATTCTTATGCTAATGCTCTCAATGTATCGAGTATCACCGGCGTTTTAATTAAACGCCAGTTGGTCGAATGTCACGGTGTATATTTTTATTGCGCAATGCGTTCGCCTTGTAATATTGTAGCAAGCGTTGTCTTATAATAAGCTCGCTGTAGCCGTAATTCGAACAATCTTGGCTTGATAGAGTTGTATCCGTTCGATTAAATATAATTAAATAGTACGTTCAATTATCTTTAAATAGAATCCAAATTGTAAAAAGTAGTATAATGATAAAACAGTGTAAAAGATAACGCAACGTAAAATTACAAAATTTAATAATCGTGCGATCGTTGATTGTAATTGATTATTATTTTATTATTTCATTATTTCATTACATAATATTAAAATAAAATAATTTTTGTTCTCGACGTGGCGTGCTGTTTACGGATAATTATCGGTACACGAATAACTGTTGATAATTGGCGGCGAAGCGTGGAAATTACTGTTGTGTTAGCAGCAGTTATCAGCGATTATGGGATACCTTTGTCGGCGAACGCGAACCTTCGCGGATATGGATATCCGATGCCGGTCGGGCACAGGGATCGGATATCGATACCGTTAAGCACCAGACGATACTGACGAAGCGGCTTACGAGACGGCCGAAAGATCGCGATAACCGTTTTAATGATATCTGGCATAGGAAAGTTCTCGTTCGACCGTTCTCGCTCGTATCGTTCCCTTTCTTTCGTCGCTTTTGATTGTGCAGATGATTACACGCGATTCTTTGTACTTGATTGAAACTGATACCTACGCGCTAAACATTCTGCAACCTGAAAGCGTATCGATATCGCAATTTAATATCTTCCTCGACCTGCTAGAGAGTAAAAATAGAAAATGCAGGAGTGGAAAATATACAGAAAAGGCACTAGGAATTCCTGTAAATAATATGATTGCAGTTTGAGGTTTGTTTTTTTTTAAAGAGCATATTTAAATAGATCAGATTTTGCTTTCTCGAGATAAAGGCGATTATTTTAGTACACTGAAAAACAAGTGCTATTGTGACTGTAAATATATGTATAGTAAAATAACTATAATTAGAATACCCATTTTTAGAGTTTTACTATAACGTTTGTAAGGATACTACAAATTATGATATTTTCAATATTCATAATAAATAATAAAAATCTAGATAAAAAATGACAAATAAATTGACTACTTTTTTTAAATCAGTATGATCACAACATGGGATATATTGATAATTATAATTTTATAACATTTAATTATACCTTTAGTGCATGCAGCACAAGATCAACTATATATAATATGTGTAATAATAATATAATAATATTGTTGTCAATAGTAAAATAATATTGTTGTCACCAGAGCTTACTGTAAATTACAGTTATAAATTATAGTAAATGCAACCATTCTTTCCTCTCAGTGCCGAGACTCAACCTGAAACTGTATCATCATCTCAAACATTAAATATTTTCAGCGAAAACATTGCAATATACGCAATGATTCATTATAAAAGAAATGTGAGAAAGAATTGCAAATGTTTACCAACGTAATCGTATCGAAATACGTCAAGCGTATGTTGGGAAAAGGGAGATAACGATATAGTAATACAACTTATTATCATTATTATTATTATTATTATTATCGCATTGGCGCTTGTAATCGAGCACTTCTAATCGCCGTACTTTCTCTCTTGCAGACTGCTCTGAGCATTTTCTTCCAAGAGGCGGCGATACCCTCCTGCGCCCAGGGAGCCGGCACCCACTTCGGCCAAGTAAGCATCCACGTCGTTCGCTTGTAGAGTGACTGACGAAGAGTACGTAGGCGGGCGGACCCGCATCTATATCCGTGCGCCCCGCGCAATCAATGAGTTCTATTTCCGCGTCAAAGAGTCGTCGGCTGCGTCTCTTCCTCCTTTCTAACGTGAGGAACGACACTGCAGATAAGGCCTCTCCTTCGAGGAACAGCATAGTTACGCGAACAGAATTCACACGGGAAATTGCATGGGAAAATCGTGAGGCGAATCCCCTCGATTTCGCTTTATTTATGTTGCTCGAATGCTCACTTGTAAAACTTGATATCGTCAAGATGTTTAAAACGCTCCAGCGTAATTGGGAATTCTCGTCATCGTCTCCCACTTGTAAAATTATCTGGAATGATTTCGTTGTTAGTTATTCTCCAGCCCGGGCAGAATCGTTATCATTATTTTATGTAATGATATTATGTACCGGCGCGTCGATGTTATCTGTAACAATATTATTCCCGACACCGATTACGTGACGGTGCATTGCGTCAGAATCGCGTTACGTGCGTTACTCCTCGTTCTCGGCGACGAGGAGCATCTTGTTCGACTTCCTGCTGCCGTTCCTCGACGAGCTTTGATTACGGCGAGTTCATTCGACGGCCGTACCCGGCGTGTTAGATTTATTCTCTCCGTTTTCTTGATCCCCTCGACCCACGTAACGTGACGTAATGCAGTCGCGCGAGTTAAAACTTTCGTGGGCTCGCGTGGGCCGCCACCGCCGCCGCCGGTGTACGTTCTCGTCTTATTGATTATTCAAAAGTAGGTTCAGCAAGAGAGAAGACCCAAAGATCGCACGTAGAGCGGACGAATTCCGGGAAGGTGGCGGAGGGCGAGGGGGAGGAGGGACAATGCGACGGGCCGACGCAATTCACGAAATAATACTTCCTTCTGCCACTCGGTCGTGCTAATGTGCATACACACATACGCACGCGTATACAAGCGCACACGCACACGGAGGGAAGATCGATCGCAGCGCGTGTCTGACCTTCACTGCCACCCCTTCCGCCAACTATTTACGTTGCTCTCTATCTTCCTGATTAATTACTCGCTCTTGTGAGCGGCTTTGTTCCGCATGATTTTATAGTCGCGGGCAAGGCCGCTGGGTGCGACGAAGAGTCCCAGGGAGACGAACCGTTCGATTACTGTGTCTCTATTCCGGCGGCGCGGCATCCTGGCGTGGTCGTCTGCTGGGTAGATTCCGAGCGAGCGAGCTGCTCCTCCTCCTCGGGTCTACCTCGCACGCCGAGATATGCGCGATCCGATATGTCGTAGTTTATTCTGGTAACTACCGACCAGGTTCGCGTGATCTGCCATTTACCTCGCGCTACCTCGCGCGCCGCTTCCTCCCCTCACGTGAGACCTGGTGTTCTTGCACAGGGTGCTCGGTGATGGGTGCAAATCCCTTTGCCGGATATTGCGTGATTTATTTTGATCTACATACGTGAACGATCTTTGAATCGCGGTTAAAATCGAAGTTTTCGGCGGATTCAACGACCTTCGAGAGCTGTTGTCGATCAGAATAGAAATTCTAGACGAATTCATAATCTTCGAGAATTGTCATTGATCAGAGTAGAAATTCTAGACGAATTCATAATCTTCGAGAATTGTCATTGATCAGAGTAGAAATTCTAGACGAATTCAATGATCTTCGAGAGTTATTGTCGACCAAGATAAGAGTTCTATCAAATTCAATGATCTTTTATCTGCTGTTGATTAAAATAAAAATTTTGAGGGGATTCTTAATGATCTTGATGGCCAATTATGTCCGATTAAAATAGAAGTTTCAGGCGAATCTTGTGGTTCAATTGTTCGTTATCGTTAAGCCACACAGTCGATCACAAGGTCTCAGTCAAATTGATCTTTGAGTCGCAGCTGATTAAGTTAGAAGTTCTAAACAAATTCAATGATCTGCGGGTTGTGACCGATATAGAATACAAGTTCCAGACAAATTTGAGATACAGCGTAGATAAAGTAGAAGAACAACATCGTCGTTCATCAGTTAATTTCGTGATAGGATCTCTTATCTCGAGGCGCAGCGATACGTGTATCGCCGAGATACTGGAAGCGGCCGAAATCGCGGAAATTCCGGCGATGGAAAACTCATCGTTGCTCTTCGACCGAGAAAACGAACTCCACCGCCGTTCACCAGATGCACTCATTATTTAACGCGCATGCTGCAACGTGTCGTCGCTCGCATTCTCTGGCAAAAGTTTGCTGCTCTTTCCCGTTGTTTGCCGCGTTCCGTGTATTTTCCTTCCCCGGCTTCAGCGAATTCAACACTGGATAAAAAGTGGAGAAGTGGGTCGATGCCAGTCATTTTCGAGCGTAGCGCAGGATGCGGTGCAAGATCCGTATACTTTATATCCTCCCCGAAACTTTCAGATTAACGTCGATTGACGCCGTAAATCGAGCGAGGAAAATTCAGCCCCCCGGTCAACTATTGGGTTGGCCAAAAAGTAATTGCGTTTTTTTTAATATAAATGAAAGGCGAATTTTTCATGGGAAACAAAAACTTTATTAAACAATATATTGTCCATTTTGTTTGATTATCTTTTGCCATTTTTCAGGCAACTTCATGATTCCGCGCTCAAAAAAGTTCTTATCTTTTTCAGCAAAAAACAATTCCAACAACGATTTCATATCCTCATCAGCAGTAAAGGTTTTTACCATTCAAGGCGTTTTGCAAAGAACGAAACAAATGGTAATCTGATGGTGCCAGGTCTGGCGAATATGGTGGATGTGGTAACATCATGGTAACACATCCCATCCAAGCTGCAACAATTTTTCACGAGTGACCAAACTTGTACGTGGTCTAGCGTTATCATGGTGAAACACAACACTTTTGCGATTCACCAATTCTCGACGTTTCTGTTTGATGGCATCATTTAATTTATCCAGTTGATGACAGTATACGTCTGAATTAATGGTTTGATTCCTTGCAAGCAGCTCAAAATACACAATACCTTTAAAGTCCCACCAGACTGACAGCATAATCTTTCTTTGGTGAATATCTGCTTTTCAAGTGCTTTGAGCAGGTTCATCACGCTTGCTCCACGATCTTTTTCGTTTGACGTTGTTGTAGACGATCCATTTTTCGTCGCCTGTTATCATACGTTTCAAAAATCGATCATTTTCCTCACGTTTCAAAAGAGAATCGCAGATGTCAATACGCTTAGTGAGATGAATTTCTTTAAGCTCATGTGTTACCCAAATATCGAGCTTACTAATGTATCCAAGTCGTTTTAAATGGTTTTCAACACTCGATTTCGATATGTTAAGATTCTCAGCAATCTCTCGTGTCGTTAAACGCCGATTCGAATCGATCAGTGCCTTTATTTTGTCATCATCAATTTCGATTGGCCTTCCTGAGCGTGGTGCATCTTTCACATTAAAATCTCCAGATCGAAATTTAGTAAACCAATTTTGACATGCCGCAGTTTTAAAGCATCTTCGCCATATACATCAGATAACTTTTTATGAGCTTGCACAGCGTTTTTCCCTTTTCAGAAGTAATAAAACAAAATATGACGAAAATGTTCTTTTTGATTTTCCATTTTGAAATCGACGGCAAACAAACAATTGTTAACGAAATCGTGCACTTTCTTTTTCTAAAACAAGCTTGAACTGTGAGTTGTTAACCTACATAATGAATTTGCGGTTTAGAATGAAGTTAGTTACATTTCAAGACATGTATGTCCATCTATTGGAAAAAAACGCAATTACTTTTTGGCCAACCCAATAGAATCATCAATTAAAAGTTACACAAACATCCCGAGATAAGATGCCGAAAGGAGCTATCAGAGTTAACACGTTTATCATCATGACCGATCACCGGTGACCGATACTGAGCTTTCTATCTGGCCGGTCACCGATGATGAGTTAACAGTAACAAAAGAGCATAACGAACAAAGTGCACGTTATAAGCAACTTTATAGCATCGTTTGTCAAATTTTAAAAACGATTATGCACACGCACGCATCATGATGAATCTAACGAGCCCACTGACATGATTGCAAAGTTAGCTGAAATACGCTTGGCGGTAAATGCATTAACGAGGGATACCAATGAAAATAAAGTAATCACAGTACGATAACAGCGTAATGGTCATCCTCGAAGCTTGATTAACCAGACCGTAATTGACCGGTCAATAAATACTCGGAGGTCCAATTAAATCGCGATCGGACTAGGGAAACCGGTTGTCGAAGGGCAAAGGGCCGCGCCGGTAGCAGACCGGGGACGAAACGACTCCGGATGGCCCCCGTGATATTGGACGAGAGTGAAGGTGACACGCTCTCGACACAAAGGAGAACCGCTGCCGAACAGGCAGTCGCTAGTAGATGCGTGTACTATTCTCGGTGTCGGCGACGGCGCATTCCGATAAGTCGTGTGCCAAATCGCGGTCTGCAAGACCGTCCGTTGTATTGCACACCACCCTCGGACGTGCACGTTCTTTTTACCTCGCGTGCCTGTGCCCCCACGATCGATCCCGCGTTATCCTCGTGCCCCTGCACAGTCTAGCACAGTCCGTGCTAGATCCGTGATGCAGCTGATCTAAAAAGGCAATAACATTGTTTTTTAGGTGGAGAAATCCATCATGGCCCCCCCGCACCTTTTGGGAGGTGCGGAGGGAGTGTGAGACTCTTACTCACTAAAACCCCACCGTTGGCCTGCCCGGGGGCTAAGAAGCATATCGTTCAGAGAATAACATTGTACCCGCTGTCATAGTTAGATGGAAAATGTAATTATCTTTTCAATTGGGAACATGTAATTGGGGAAACGATACTCCCTGATTGCATGCTCGACTTTGTATTAGGAGTGTGATTTAGTTTTGAGGGTTTTGCAACAGATGGCTGTAGTGTCAGTTTGTTCCAATAGCTGTTTCCGATAACTGTTGTTTCTTACAGTCTTGACATTATCCATCACATTTAGTAGCATTATAGCAATAGATGCAATAACAGTCGTGTTTATATCATCGTAAAAATCCAACTTCCGAAACAGCGTTTTCGACATGCGTTGCTTTTGTTTTTTAATCAAAACAAAACTGCGGCTGACGGTTATAGAATTCTTGTGGAAACTTATGGTGATTCTGCCCCATCAATTAAGACGTGCGAATACTGGTTTAGACGCTTTAAAAGTCGTGATACTGATGTGAAGGACAAAGAACGCTCGGGAAAACCAAGAAAGCTTGAAAATGCAGAGTTGCAAGCATTATTGCACGAAAATCCAACAGAATCCATTTCAGAACTTGCCAGAGCATTAAATGTTGATCGTAGAACAGTTACCAAACATTTACATGAAATGGGAAAAATTCAGAAAGAAGGGAAATGGGTTCGACATGAATTATCGGAAAGTGCCATCGCGAACCGGTTGAACATTTGCATTTCGTTGATCGCCAGGCAAAAAAAGAAGAGTCTTTTGTCTCGGATTGTTACTGGGGATGAAAAGTGTATCTATTTTGATAATCCGAAACGCAGAAAATCATGGGTGGATCCAGGCGAACCATCAACATCCACTCCGAGACGCAATATTCACGGTTGAAAAGTAATGCTCTGTATTTGGTGGGATAGTGTACTATGAGCTGTTAAATCCGCATGAGACTGTCACGGCTGATCGTTATCGACACCAATTGTACAAGTTGAAGCAAGCATTGGACGAAAAACGACCACCAATTGCGAGCAAACGACGGAAAGTGATTCTTCTTCGTGACAACGCTCGACCTGACGTTGCGTTATCAGTGAAAGAAACACTATTAGAGCTTGAATGGCAAGTCTTCTCCGGACATTGCTCCATGCGATTATTATTTGTTCCGGTGGATGCAACACGCTTTAGAGGATACACACTTTGATAATTTGGAAGAAGTGCGAAAATTCGTCGACGAATGGATCAACTGAAAAGAAGAGTGATTTTATCGTGGTGGAATCCGTCTCTTGCCAGAAAGATGGGAAAAAGTTCTAGAAAACGAAGGAAAATATTTTGATTAAGGTATTCATTCATTATCATATTTAAATACATGCGTTTTTGAGCAAACAAAACCCTCAAAACTAAATCACACCCCCAATACTTTCTTCCACCCTGTATGGGTGCACGATTATTATATATTCTGTATTATGCTCTGCCGCGCTGTTTGCGTGCGTTGTATCTTTCATCATGTTTTCACATTACACATTCCCACGCGTTGTATCTTTTACGTTATATTTCTGAACAATGTCGAGCGCAAACAAGATAAAGGCAGTTTGTTTTGTAGAGCGACGATAAACCACCCCGTACGGACGTAAAGGCTAGTACGTAAAACGTTGGAAATGCGGAAGCGCGGACTCGTCTGTGAAAGAAGCATCAAAACACGGCAAACACCGTTGCCGGTGTTTAATTATCCGCTTATCGGCGACGGATTATCGGAGCTGGTCGTTGCCACGCTAGTGCAACGCGTCGTGCCCGTATTGTTTGATCGCCGTATTCATCTATCTGACGCTAGGCGGGGGGGAAAGGGGTGACCGGCGCCGCAGAAGCTGAAGGGTTCAACAAACTCGTTAATGCTAACAGCCGTCTTTCACGACCGATGGATTTCCGTCACTTTGAGCGACTTCGAGTCTGATCTGCTGCGATCCAAAGCAGCAGGCGATGCTCTTTGAATCCCTAAAGGCGTCCTTTGATTCCGGGATCAAAATATTCGCGGGCGTTAAAAGAGTAATGTCTCTCTTCTGTATTTTTGTCCATCAGCAGTGTTTGTCAACGCTACTCGCGTCATGAAATTATTCTGCGCATGTAACTGAGAAGTGAGAAGCTAATGCCCTCGTCGAGAACTTTTTTAAATCTGTTTTTAAGCGAGACTATTCTTGCGCTTGCAGATAACTCCGTGCAACACGCCAGCTACTCCCCCGAATTTCCCGGACGCGCTGCTGGCGTTCTCCAAGATGTCGGCTGGTGAAAAGACTCCGTCGGGTAAGTTGTTGACAGCTTTAATTGGTAATCAGCTCGATTAGAGATTAGAATAGCTTCCATCAGCAACTAGCAGAGACCAGCAGATCGGTATTGTTCGCACTGGTTTTGATAACTGCTTCAAAGTCATGAACCGTTTCTCTGACATAATGTTTCTCCTTCTCTTTAGCTTTAGTTTGATTTCTTTGTTTTTATTATTAATTCTGGATATTGTTTAAAAAAATCAGAACTTGCAATATCTATGTGTTGCAGGCATGTCCCCGAGCCAGAACGGATTGCAGGCGAACTCGACGGGGACGACCGTGATGCAGCATCACGCCGCGAGCGGCCGGTGCAGCGCGTCCGGCAATGCGACGCAGCAGCAGACGCAGCCACAGCAGACGCAATTCGGTCTAGGCGAGCCGCAGAGATAAAAGTGACTGTGTTAGTTGGCGACGCGCGAGCGCGAGACGTCGCGTTAGACGCGCGCGATTACGTTTCCGGTGCGAGGATTGTGTTGCCCGGGGCATGGAACGAGGGAGAGACGGGAGAGAAACGCGTACGCGGGGAAGCGGCTGGACAAGAAGAGGAGGACGGGAGAGGAGGAGAGGCTCCATTCTCACGAGGAAAACGCTCTGTCTGGAGACAGGAAGAGGAAAAGAACGCGAGATTGCATGCGATGCGTCGATTTCCTCGACGACGACGACGACGTCGCCGTTTGTTCAACGAGCATGAGCTGTAAAGCGGGTCCTGATCACTAGGATACTATCCCTCGCAGCTTCCTCTTCGTGGGAGATCCAGTGCTGAAGGGACGCTGAAGAGTGGCTCGTTACGGTCGGTGAGAGGCCGATGGACCGAAGAGGGGCAAGAGTTCTCCGAAAAACGCGTCAAGATCACTCCGCAGGAAGCGATGAGGAACATCGAGTCCTGGTCAGTTGAGCTCGAGCGCGTTGAGAATCGTCTCTGTCCCGGGAGCTCTGCTTCCTTGTTCCTGTACGGCGTAGACTCGCGGACGTTTCTCGGATATCTTGGCTGTACTCCTTGTATCCGACTGGACGGTGAACTCTCGCTATCACTTCCACGCCAACAGTACAAAAGATGACTACCCGCCACGGTTTCCGCGATTCTCGTTCCCTGCGAGGAACGAGAACCTTTCTTCGCGCTACTAGGACGGCTGACGGCAGAGCCCGATGCGGAGCGGAGAGCAGCGAAACCGGTCGCTGTAGCGCAGACTCGGAGATGTTCATTTATTCGTGGAACTTAGGTGGTTTATTACTGATCCTTTCGCTGTATTTCCTCCTAAACTAGCGATGCTTGCAATACTCGCGTTGTTCGCGCGCGCGTTTCCGTTTCCATACATGTATAGGCGTATACCGAGTATCTCGATGGTATAAATATTACGAGGCTAAGCTAACGAGGTAAACGAAGATTCTATCGTGTAAAAATTTGTAAAAAAAGGAGAGATTGTGATGTACTTCAAATTTACGTGACGTTTGTTTTACTTGTAATAACTGAGAACATGTGACAGGGGTAACTGACGATGAGACAAAAATTCGAGGAATTCGCGAGTAACGGAACGTAAACAAAAAGAGAGAGAACAGTCCGGGAGAGATGGGAGAGATTGACATCAACTAACCCGGTATCTCTTTCCTCGGTCTCGCGATAAAGCGGCGAGGAGTTCCTCGATTGGATTATTTCGTCGACTAAATGCACAACTAGAGATTACGTACTGCCTGTTTTATGCAACGCTAGACTTCACGATATTCACACGAATGCTCTTGTATGGCAGCTGGCGATGTAACGTTATTCGATATCAGTATATCTTTCGCGTACCTTTCGCAACATAGACGGACGATTATTCGTGCTACGGACTACTTGTACTTTGTTTCCGTTAAGATCCTATTTATATTCCGCGTAGCGACGAATTTAGTTCCCTCCAGCCCCTTCGGGGGTAGAAGTTTCTTTCTATCTCACCACGCGTATCAGATAGCAAGAAGGAATTTTTTCCGTTCTTTGCGAGCGAACATCTAAAGTGTGTCTTTTACGGATATTCGTATCTCCTCCTCTTATTTGTAGGCGTAAATCGTAGTCTCCAAGAGGTGTGAAGGTAACAAGGAATTCAGAGTCCAAGCTTAACCCGATAATCTAATTTCCGACGATGCAATATATAGCTGGATCCAGTGTGTCCAGGTGTCGCATACGGCTTTGTCACTGCGATTACGTTTATGTAAATAATAGTGGATATTAGTCGTAAGAGAGAGAAAGAGAGAGAAAGAGAGAGAGTGTGTGAGAGAACGAGAGTAAGAGAGTGCGAGTACGCGATATTTTTTCCAGTAAGGTACACGCTTTAATACCTTCCTTTATGTTTGTGTAACGCATAGGCCGTGTCCGAGATGGAGCATAGGAGTATTGACAAGAAGGAGGACAAGAATGTACTACTACTATTACTACTACTACGTTGAAATTACGATTATTGTTTATTTGACTATTACAACGGCTAAAATAATAGTCACGTGTACATAAAAAAGAATTTTTGGAGAATTAAATAAAATATTAATAATGGTGCTTTCTTAGCCTTGCTGTCTACGTTTTCATGAGTGCCTTTTGTACTTTCGAACTTGGGGCGGCGGGCAGTAAGCAGCAACCGCTTTTCAGACGTATTGCAAAAGAGTTGTACTATGTACATGCGCTTAACTATTTTATATATATATATATATACACACACATATATACATATACATATACATATATATCGGTATATAATACGTGCGTACGTAATTTATTTTACAAACAGCCATAGAAGTTTCCGCGCGAGAAACCGGGATATTGATTTACGTTACGCGCTCTAGTCGAGATATTAAAAACCGGTATCTCGCGGACGATATCACACACACACGCGCGACTTTCCATCGGCGTGCCCCTCGCCGCAGAGAGCACGCTTTGTTACAATGTATAAAATAACAGCCAAATAACGCGTGTAACGCCAACACGCTCGCGCTCCTCGAAAATACGTAGAAAAACCGTTTCGTATGTACATACATGCGATCAGTCGCACGATCGCACCGCGTAGAAAAATGCGAATCTCAATCTTTAGCATAATTACGTTGTTGACTCGGATGGTATCTCGACGCTCTTGCCCAGACCCGACCATCTGTCCGGCACCGGCAGAAAGTAACGATGCATCGCGGCGATGAACCTGGCGCGATACTCCTCCGGCGAGATTATCGTCGGCAGTTTGCCCTGGCCGCCTAGTATGCCAGATTTCTTCACCATGGTCTCCAGCTTCTTGTCCCAAGTGAACGTTCTTATGTAATCTGTTGAGCAAAAAATGATGATAAGGTGAGACTATCTTGATTATTGAAGATAATCATTATTACGTTAATATTATAGGACACATTACTGCATCGAAAGTGTGATTGTTATGTGATTATTTTTTCATCAGGTATATGCACAAATCTTTTTTGGAAAACTCTCACTTTACCTTATTAATGTGTAAGGAATAACTGTTCTCTATCCCATGTGACAATTCAAAGACTTTAATACCAACATTTCAGAACCGCCAAATTAAAATTAAATTAAAAAAATTAATTTTTAAACTTAAACAATTTTTCTAGAGCAATAAGAAAAGAAACAAAAAGACTCGTGCATATATCTAATATTTGACTGCTACAATGCTGATCGACGAGAGGATTGAACTGCAGCTTTACCTATTATGCCGAGCACGAGCTCGTCAGAACTCGGTTCCAAGCCCACCAGCAACGAATAGTCCATCACGGAGTTGTCTGCCAGGAACTTGGTATCCTGCTCGATTGCTCGGTTCAATACTGCTTTGGAATGCGATCGGATGTACAGGGGAGAGTCACAGCTCACTGAAAATACGGTTCATTAAGGAGTCTCGCACTTGAGTGACTCGCTGTCTGCAGATAAGCGAAAAATACGTACTGTTCAACAGATTTTCGTCTAGTAAGACCAGGTCGCCCTCGTGACACGTGTCGTCCGGATTCACCAATCGATTCCGCACGGAGCCCTTCAGATCGAACTTATCGGTGATGGTCCGGTTGTAAAACAGGTTTTCCATCACCAGCACGCTGGTGCGGAGAGCCGCGTTGGTTGTGTTGTTCTTGAATGACACGCGGTACACACCAACTATCTTGCCGAGCAAGGTTGGCTGCTTGGTCAGCTGGCACTTCTCCATGTAGGTGAAGTAGTTTGGCGCGAAATCGAGGAAGATCTGCATCTCGAGCCGGGACATCTCCTTTATGACAAATCTATCATCTGCAAACAAAGATAACGCACATTATATTCTGCACAAATAACGTTCATGTTAAACCTATTAAAAATCACAATTAGGCTTCATAAAATCTGATTTCACTTCTCATCTTTACATGATACTCGTTTAATGTATAAAATTATTTTTATCGGGTAGTTAAATAAGCTGGAAAATTAGATTCTGAAAATTTTATATGAACGCGTTATTCATTATTTGCTTAATTTGATCATAAAAGTTATAAAATTAATCGTTAATGAATTGATGTAACGTCACGATTTATGGAAGAGACCGATCCTACCTCTGGTCTTGCAGAAGGCGCTGCCACTCTTTCCGCCTCTCGCCGCCCATTGCACGCTCCGACTCAGGCTCCTCGTGAAGCCGTCCTCGCCGCAGGGCAGGACGCTCTCCCTCAGAGCGGCGAATTGCGCGGCAAAGTATATCCTACAGAAGAAATTGGTCGTCGCGTCGTTAAACTGCACCTCGATGTAGTTCTGCTGCTTGATCGCTTTCTTCTCATCGTCGACGTCGGGGCCGACGGCGCCGCTACTCGACTCCACGCTCGCCACGTTCTTGTCGGACTCGATGGGACTATTGGCCGCTAGATTGGGACTGTTGCCGCGGAAGAAGGAGAGCATGGACGACCGCTTGAAGTCGCTCGACTGCGTCAGGTCAAGCGTGTTGTCCTTGCCCTCTGGAAACTTGCGTTTGCTCAGCGGACTAGCATTGGAGTCCGAACCCTTCGTCGTACGCAGCAGCTCCTGCAGCGCGTGCTTGTAGTCGTGCGAGTCCAGCGCGTACGCGATTATGGACGAGGGCTCGGATTCATATACTACTACAGGAACAACGGATCTGTAACAAAAGAATTATTTTGTGAAACCGAAGAAGAAAATCCGAGAATTCCTGTTATAGGTCCTACAGGACTTGGTCAACCTTGGACCAAGATTTAAAACAAACCAACTAATGCTAACATGTAGCCAAGAGCTAAATTTGCTATTCAAACATGATAAACATTGCAAGGTTGTGATTATGAAGTGCGTAACGTACCCCAGCGGCAGCAGATAATGTTCCAAGGGCCCCAGAGGATTCGGTATCGTGTGGCTCACGGAAACGGACGGCAGTAGCTGTGATAGAATCGTCTTCTTCTTCTTCTTCTTGTCGGGCACGTCGTCTGACGACAGTGGCAAAACGTCTGAGTACGAACGCTGGTGCATCTTGGGTGAACCTTGAGCAACGGTTGTCTCATCAGGATTATTGGTGGACTCCAACAATTCGTTGTCCAAGTTTTCAACCGCTTCGATCGCCTCGAAGTCGGTCGGTATCGCTGTGATCGCCTCCGCCGCGTTGTAGTCGGCCGACATAGGACTCAAATCCTCGACCTGCGATTCCGACGCGGTGTCCTCGGTGATGTAGCCATCAGTGTCGACAAGGCTGTTGCTGCCGGCCGTGAGCGATCGCTCGGTGAACCGGCGCGGTCGCTCGTCCTTCTTCTTGGCCGCCATCTCCGACAGTTTGCTGCTCCACGTAAACACGGCCTCGGAGATGAGCCGTCTCAAAATCACGATGCCATCCTCGATCCTGAACATCAGCGTCTGTACTTGCTTCTCGGACGCCTTGCCCTCGAGCTTCTTGTTTTCCAACGTCGGCGACGTCAGCTTCAGCTGGATCTCCTCGATCTTGTTCTTGAAGTACTGCTGATCCTTGGCGATCAGCTGCTTGGCAAGGTTCAGGCTCTCCGCATCCGTCTGCAGGCTCATCAATTTCTCCCTGATCGCCGAGAACACCTCGTCGCCCTTCAGCGTCACGCTCTTCATCTCTTCGATCACATTCGCATGTTGCTTTGGGTCGTAAATGATGTTGATCAACGGTGGCGGCAGCGAGATCTCCCACTGCGAGATCCTGGTAAACTTGAATGCGACTAACATATTTTTGCGCGTAAAATACTGATAGTGATCGTGGTGCAGGGAGTGCTGACACGCGTCCATGCCGCGTTTTGTGTACACGCCACCGTAGAAGCGCAGCTCCAGGTACTTGGCGAACGATAGGCACCATGTGTCTGCCGACATGGGCACTACGGGAGACACGCTCTTGCACTTGACGCACTTGCTCCACATCAGGATCTGATCGGTGTTCTCCTGCACGAACGGCTCGGAGCTCATTTCGCTCAGGCTGATGTGGACGCAGCCGCCGTCGTGCGCGAAGCGTCGCATATGCTGGGCGATCTGCGCGCGACACGCCTGCGCCGGACACTTGTACTCGGTCGTCAGGCAGTAACGTTCCAGGAAACGGCCAAGGGCGATGTCGTTCTGCCCGTACATCATCATGTTGACGACCCAGGGGTTCACGCAGAACGCTGGGGTGTCGTTGCCGGTGTGCGAGAAGCTGCAGAACAGCACGGATAATCGCTGGTGACTGCTGGGATCCAGGCAGTCCGGCCACGCCGAGGTGGCTTGCTCGTTGCTTTCGGTCAGTGCCGATTGTTGCTGCTGCACCTTATTGTCCAGCAGCACATTGTGTGTCTGGGTAAGCCTGCTGCCGCACGCGCGGAAATTCGCCAGCATGCTCTGCACGTCGCGGCTGTCTATGCTTGTAGTCAGCCGTGCCTGGACGAACGGGTGCTGCGGCTTTAGCTTCGCGCTGCTCCGCTCGCGGTTCTCGGATGCGAGCTGTTCGTTCACGCTCACGCTGTTTGTCCGGGTCTCCTTGACCTTGTCGAGAAACTGCGTCGAGTAGTAAATCTCGCGCGGGAAGAAGCTCCTCAGCACGCAGTTTCGTCCGGGCTCGGTCTCTAAGTACGGTATGGAGAACTTGAGATAAGGCGATACGCTGAGCACGGTGCCCTCGAGCGCCTTCTTGAACTTGTTGAATAGAGGAAACTCGGCGACGCTCAGGCGCTGCCCGTTCGGGCTGGTGTGATTGAACACGTCCTCCTCATCCTCGTTCAGATACTGATGCAACGGGTCGCTTCGATCGCTTATGGACTCCCCGTAGATGCGTTTTTCGTCAGAGGATACTCTGTCCTTCAGCTTCGCTTTCTCGAGGAGTTCGTTGGGTTTCTGCTCGACACCCGCACCCTCTTTGCTCGTGAATAGCTCCAACGTATTATTATGCTCTTTTGCATCGGTATCAGGAACGGAGACGTTGTCCTTGGGCTTATCGTCCTTAACTGTATCGCCCTCGCAAGATCCTGGCTCCAGATCCTTCGAATCCTTCGGATCATGTACAGACGGCTTCGATTTACCCTTAAACAACTTCAAGGTATCATAAGGATCGGAATCTTCCGAGAGCATCGATGACACTTCCCTCAAAGAATCCGCGTTTAAAATATTCTCGGAGCGGTGAGCGTCCTCGTTCTTCGCGGGCGTACTTCGAATCGCAGCGGCGTTTTGCCCGCTGTTGGACGCATCGTCATGCTCTTCGTCCGCTTTCAACCTCTTTGAGTCCGTTGATTGCGCATGCTCATCAGCTTGATTCATGGCTTTTTCGGATTCTTCTAGGCTCGACAAATCCTTCTGCGATGCCTCGTCCAGAAACGAGTTATCCTTGGGTGACGGTGGTTTCGCGAATTCATCCATGAGGAAGGACTTTTCGAGGCGCCATGAATAAGCCGCGAAGATCATCATCGAGGTGACGTTCTTCACTCTCTTCAACTCGGTCTGCGAACCGCCCCGCAATAAGATCGTCGCGCCCAAGTGTGGATTTGCGCAGTTCTCGAAGTACATCAGCGTCTTTACGCCTCCTAAGAATTCAGACAAGATTGCAGCGACATTAAAATCTCATCCGATAAAATAGTTCTTGGTAGAACGTGGATGCACACATGTTTTGCTTCATTACTCACTTCGGTCATCCGGAAAGTCCCTCAGGTAGAACTTCTTGCAGGTGCCGAGTATGTACCTCGCGTTTATATGCGCATCGATGGTGTTGACGATGCTGGCACCCGAGCATCGTGCTACCCTCTTGAGCACGCTGAGCTTCACATTCAGAACCAACGTCACGCCGCATTCTCTCAGCTTGTCCTGGGCTAGTCTGGCGACGGAGCGGTGCACGAGCACCACGTCCGGGCCCAAGGCGGTGATCCTCGCCACCGCGTGTCCCAGATACTCGCTCTCCTAAAAATTCGACCCAGGAATTAACATTACGCGATGCATGTATTAGAAAATTATTAGATATATATATACAATGTCGCAATTTTATTTATTAAAGATGAATAAAGAAATGAAAGAAAAGTATTAGGAGTGTGATTTAGTTTTGAGGGTTTTGCAACAGATGGCTGTAGTGTCAGTTTGTTCCAATAGCTGTTTCCGATAACTGTTGTTTCTTACAGTCTTGACATTATCCATCACATTTAGTAGCATTATAGCAATAGATGCAATAACAGTCGTGTTTATATCATCGTAAGAATGGAACGTCCGAAACAGCGTTTTCGACATGCGTTGCTTTTGTTTTTTAATCAAAAGAAAACTGCGGCTCACGGTTATAGAATTCTTGTGGAAACTTATGGTGATTCTGCCCCATCAATTAAGACGTGTGAATACTGGTTTAGACGCTTTAAAAGTCGTGATACTGATGTGAAGGACAAAGAACGCTTGGGACAACCAAGAAAGCTTGAAAATGCAGAGTTGCAAGCATTATTGCACGAAAATCCAACACAATCCACTTCAGAACTTGTCAGAGCATTAAATGTTGATCGTAGAACAGTTACCAAACATTTACATGAAATGGGAAAAATTCAGAAAGAAGGGAAATGGGTCGACATGAATTATCGGAAAGTGCCATTGCGAACCGGTTGAACATTTGCATTTCGTTGATCGCCAGGCAAAAAAAGAAGAGTCTTTTGTCTCGGATTGTTACTGGGGATGAAAAGTGCATCTATTTTGATAATCCGAAACGCAGAAAATCATGGGTGGATCCAGGCGAACCATCAACATCCACTTCGAGACGCAATATTGACGGTTCAAAAGTAATGCTCTGTATTTGGTGGGATAGTGTACTATGAGCTGTTAAATCCGCATGAGACTGTCACGGCTGATCGTTATCGACACCAATTGTACAAGTTGAAGCAAGCATTGGACGAAAAACGACCACCAATTGCGAGTAAACGACGGAAAGTGATTCTTCTGCGTGACAACGCTCGACCTGACGTTGCGTTATCAGTGAAAGAAACACTATTAGAGCTTGAATGGCAAGTCTTCTCCGGACATTGCTCCATGCGATTATTATTTGTTCCGGTGGATGCAACACGCTTTAGAGGATACACACTTTGATAATTTGGAAGAAGTGCGAAAATTCGTCGACGAATGGATCAACTGAAAAGAAGAGTGATTTTATCGTGGTGGAATCCATCTCTTGCCAGAAAGATGGGAAAAAGTTCTAGAAAACGAAGGAAAATATTTTGATTAAGGTATTCATTCATTATCATATTTAAATACATGCGTTTTTGAGCAAAAAAACCCTCAAAACTAAATCACACCCCTAATAAATAGAATAAATAAGGGAATAAATATATATTCTATCACGTACCTGCAACATGACAGGCTCCAAGCTTATCAACTTGCCCTCCACGCGCTGATACATGAGTCCACATTGCAGCAGCAAGATCTTGGGATGCGCGATCATGGCGTTCATCCCGCGGTGCGCGATATTCTTGCTGCAGACCACACCGGATACGATTGCACAATCGTCCCTGCTACCGCCGGGACACTTTTTGAATTGCACGTACTGTCGAATGTCCAAATTCTCGGCGTCGTGATTTAAATCCGGCCTAACGTGATCGACTATCTGATGCACGATAGACAGTATCGTGGTCGACCACGTTTGCGACAAGCCCTCCTTACTGAGGAGTTGTTTGATGAGCGAGTCTTCGTGCGCCTTGTATGCGGATCTGCGACAAAAACAAATATCACTTGCTTTCCTCCATCGCATTATTATCATTTACTTTTATTTATTATTTTATTTTTTATTTATTTTATTTATTATTATTTTATTATTTATTATTTAATGTTTTTTATTATGTTTTATTATTTAAATTAACATTATATGTAATTTGACTGAATAAATATAATATACTAAAATAATATATAATCAATAATCAATGTTTTTATTACTATTACTGTGTATAAACAGTGCAGTGACTCACGTTAGACCCTCGTACGCGCTTAGCTCTCCGAAGGCCGTCCTCAAGTTTGTCGCACGATGCCAGCCGTTCTTCTCCTTGAACTCGTGTACCTGAAGCGTGTCGTTCAACAGGTCGTCGCATATCTTGAGATTACAATCGTGCGGTTTCAGATTGATCTCTTTCTGTTCAATTATCCCGTCGCTGCTGTCGACAGAGATCGCCGTTAGGTCTTCCGAAGTCGGTCTCTTCAGCGTGACGGTGGACGCCTCCAGGTTTAGATCCAAGTAAAAGCTCGAGCTGGACGACGGTAAGCGACCGAAAGTCTGTGACTGCGAACTCGTCGGCTTCGTCTCACTCTCGGAATCTGTAACGTTAGTTCATGAAACGCTGCTTACGTTCCTTCAAGATTTCAATTTGTCACGTTTGTTACCCGTAGTCGAGTCGTGCTGAGGAATGGTCTTCACCCACGCCGGCTCTTGCGCGTCGCACGTCGCTCGCTTGTCCGTAAGTAGGTCCATACTTTGCAAGGAAGATAGCTGCACTGGTCTAAACACGGTGACCGAGTCGCTGAACACGTTATCGGCAACTACCGATTCGACGAAGCCCGCTTCTAGCAGCGCCTGCCCTATCGCGGTTGCTTGCACGCTGAAAGACAAACAAAAGTCGAGATAATAAAAATTACAGCGTAATTAAAGCAGGAACAGACACATGCTGCTATGAATGAACCATTGTGGGATACATACCGGGTGGCTGCCTTATTTTGGGCTATCATCCAGTTTACTAATTCGTTCGCCAGGAAACAGTTGTGATAGCTCTTCAAGCGGATCCGATGAGTTTGTAAAGTAATGGCTTGACTAGATCGGAACAGCTCCTCGTAGATCATCCTCAAGGAGGCAGAATTTTGCAGCACAAGGGATCGCTCGTGCGACGTCAGATAACTGTTGCCCGATCTGTAACAGATGAGACAAAAATAACAATGATGAACGTGTAACGTATCTACACGGATAAGCAGCAGATAATTCATACGTATCAATTTACCTTCCAGTTGCGTAATTCTCCTCCATGTATCCCACGCTAGGTTTCCGACTTATCGACATTTCGTCGCCCATCGATTCGTTGGTGTGTTTTCGCGTCAACAGCGGCGAATCGTTTCCATACTTCACCTGAAGATCCTCCTGCAGTGCTTTCAGATCTGCCGTTAGATCACTCCTCATGTCCGACGATTGCAGGTAGGAGAGGACTACTTTACAACAATATGTACAAACTCGGAGATCTCCTGTAAGTGCGATACGTAGGTATTCTTCAATACGAATGAAATGATTTAGGTGATATTATTTGATATAAATGATATAAATATATAAGTGATGTACGTAAATATCATAAATAAACGATATATAAAATATATATGTATGCTATATATTTTTATTATACAATATTATTATATATTATATTTATTATATGTTATTTTTAACTTTATATATATATATATATATATATCATGTAAAAGGTGAATGTATGTTAGAAATACTTTTATTTTCATACCAGTACACCCCATAATTTTCCCTGGTATCTGATCGGAACAACATTTCGAGCAGAAAATTTGCCCGCACACGCGACAGTGATGTCTTCTCCGGAACGTCGTGAATCTCTCGCCACACTCGTAACATTGTTTACTCACACTGTCCGGCATCCAGTAATTCCTCAATTGAGAATCTTTGTACGACCGTAGGTTCTGCAAAATATAAGAGTAACGTATGATGTAAGAAAATCTTCACAAAATATAGCAAGAAATAAATATATATATTTCACAATATCTTGTACAAGTATGATTCATATATTTATTCTATTCTATAGCAAGATGATAGAAAAACGTTTTAGTTTTTGTAAAGAAATCTTATACACGCTCTCCGCATTTATTCAGAAAGGGAGAATATAAATAGATATAAGCATCTGTATCTAATCTCGTAGAGAAAAAGATCATAATAATATATAATAATAATAAACAAATTTGGATCTTTTAACGATTAAGGGTGATCACACACCCTTTCCATAATAAACCATAGGAGCAATCGAATATCGAGAACGCGATTGGTCGAAACCCTACTGTCACTTCTTATAGAAAGTGTGTGGTGTGATCACCCTAACGGTAGAACATTGGCCCTTACATTACTCTTCAACGCCACGATGTTGCTGATACGTTTCAGAACGTTGGGCAAACTGCGACCTTCGCTGCTGTCCAACGGAAAATTCATCATGCTGGTACTATCATCGTCTGGAGTCTGTTCCATGCTCTCTGATTGCTTCCAAGATTCTGAATCCGATGAGCTACGCTCGTCATTGTTGGAAGATACTGTAGAATCATTAATACTGGGCGAATCTGAACAAAGAGATCATAATGTGTTGCAATTGTCACATTTTAGAATGGATGCATGATTATATGTGCATCGAGACCACGTGCAGCATTTAATTATAACAAAATAGCACTGTCAGAATCTGATAATTAATATATCAACGATGTGGATAAATTAGACAATGTTGATAATCATAAAGAATATAACAACATAACGCAACTAGAAATAACTGACTCTGCCGGATACGCACTTCTGGTGAAGTTGAAGAACTTTGAGAAGAGCGATGCTACGCCAGGTTGGCTCTCCTCGGGGCTCAACGGAGCGAACTCCGTGAGTTTCGACGGTGAGTTCATGTTCTTGTTCATTTTCACTGGTACTACCTTCTCGCAGATTTTAAGGCAAACAGTGACTCGAGTACCGAAGGACGCTCTTCTTCTCAATCCTACTGATTATTATTATTATAGATAACTCTCGGCTGTAATTATACGCCAGCTTTAGTCCAAAATATGACGACGATTATCGTTGCTTTCTTCTTCTGAATTAAAGTGGTTTAATTATAAAAGTTCTCAAAAAAGTAACAACGCTCATGCAACTCACAAAATTCACAACCGCACGCCCACTCGCATATTGCTGCGTTCCGCTCGCTGCTGCTCGCTCTCGGTGGCCCAAGTGGCCTCCTACTGGCACTACTGGCAGATGATCATATATATAGTGGACGCGGCGCATGCGCACTAGTCAAGCTTCGGCCATACGAATACCATGAATACCGCCCTTTAACAGGTGATCAGCTGCAATCAGCTGTATTTTCATCCTGGTTTATCAAAAAGATTAGCCGAAAACTCTGGCAGGAAAGCTTTAGAGCATTTTGCTCACAGTTAAGGAAAGACACTAATCCTATTATTAGGCGCGCAAATGAATTTGGTGCGCTTTTCGAAGAGAAAACTGGACTTTTCGAAAACACAAACATTGTGTTAATTTTTTAATAGAGTTTTAGCATGGACATTCGGGGGGCAAAGGTCATCGAACGAGATTCGACCATCTGTCCAGTAATCATTATTACATGCATTTCCCGTCTTATTTGTATGATTTCATCGAGAAGCAAATTTTTTAATTATATTGTTTAGTTTGTTTGTTTCGGATTCTGACTGTTAAATCCGTTTAGATATATTGCTTTTACGTTTTAATATTTATTCATTGGAATATAAGAATAATAGCAATTACGTTATTACCTTTTTGTTCTTTTCGGTTGTTAAATTACGCGCGCATTTAGTGGATTGTTGATCACTTTTGTTCATGCTAGTTCCTTATCTTAGCTCTAGGATGCGGTCATTGACATAGGAATATATGGACGGAGCCTTTTACGAGGGGAAGCTGAGATTAGCGGTAAGGGGAGAGCACTGGAACTTCGTGTAACTTCGGCTGTTCGGGTATGTCGGTTCGCCAGTGATATATATATATATATATATATTATGTACGATGAGTTATTGTATTGTGTCGGAATGTAGCAATTGCATTAATGCAAAAAGGAAAAATTGGCAATAACGTATGAAAGAAAATAATGATCCGAAAATTTCTTTTCATCTGTAAGTAAAATACATACAATTGTAGGTTATACACAATGCCGGTAAAACGTTTCAAATATTGTTATGTGTTTATTATTATTTAAATTTATTATTATTGTGTTAAGAAAGAATTTTGGCTTGATTATACACCTAGACCGAGTAATGGTGGCACCGAAAGACAATTTTATTTAATTATTATATTTTTAACGTAATTTAGGTGTAACATTGTCACCTACTGAAGAGGACCACATCCCGTATGGTCGAAACATCGTTCTAATAAAGAGAATTATAGCCAGTTGTGTCGAATATTAATCGTACTCGTTTACTGAAATTATCTACTGGCAGTGTTAAGAAAGAATGTTGGCTTGTTTATTATTATATTCATATGAACAATTGTTCGATAACAGTTTTTCATTTATAGTTTTTATTAATTCATATATTTAATAATAAATATATATATAGTCAATCGTATATATTATTATTAAATATATGAATTATAATAACAATTATAAATGAAAAACTGTTATCGAACAATTATTCATATGAATATAATAATAAACACATAACAATATCTGAAACGTTTTACCGGCATTGTGTATAACCTACAATTGTATGTATTTTACTTACAGATGAAAATTTTCGGATCATTTTCTTTCATAAGTTGTTTCCAATTTTTCCTTTTTGCATTAATGCAATTGCTACATTCCGACACAACACAATAACTCACCGTACATGTAATTTCAGTATCACAACTTTACAAAACTTTATCGAGTATCATTCGGGCGATGTCGAGAACAGCCGAACTCGCCCGATTTGCCAGCAGCCTCTCCTTACCGCAAATCTCAGAACCCCCCTTGCCTAAGTTCGTAGCATAGGCTCCGTCCATATATTCCTATGTCAATGGATGCGGTTCACTACAAATGCTTCAGAACACTTTCTATCCTTTCCTATCTTCTTTCAAATAAAAAGGAGGAAATGTTTTGAAACATTTGAATCATCAACTGAACTACAGCTATATGCTCTGTAGTATATTATAATATAAATGTTATTAATTTAATTTAAGTAATATTTTATATCGGCAGTGTCAAATAAGTTTCTGGAAATTGTTATGCTTCAATAAAACAATTCAGAAAAGTCCAAAACAAATGCAGAAAAATGACGCAGTAGTACAACTCAGCGGCGAGTCAGAATAGGTTCGATGTAACTTTATATTTGTTTTTACGTTCGCGTTTATTTCAGTTCGAATAAGAACAGCGGAGGAACATCGCTATTAAAGCTGTAATATATCTATCTTTTTTAATGCATGATTTATGTAATCACTACTTTTCTTTATAATCTCGCTCTCGAAGTTAAACATTCTAGTAAGCTAAGACTGATGTAAATAAGACTGGTAAGGACGTTCTACACACGATTATATGAAAACAAAATGCTGCGTTCTTGAAATTTAATTTATAAGGAAAACATGTATTTAGTCTTGAATTAAAAGTCGTCGGCATCGCAACGAAGTTGCAGAGTAACCTCAAACAAGCGGTTTCTTCAGCAGCGGCTGAATGCAATTCAAACGTGCCTCGACTAATCGAATATGGTATATAATTATAATTTAATATTTAAGATACATAATACTCTTTACTATGATACAGAATATTATAAACACAATTTCGACAATACATCGATATTAATAACTTCTTCAACTAAAATCGCAATAACATAATAAATATATATATACACACGCGGAGTGTGCGCGCCGTGTGTCGTGTGCATGAGGGATTTATTACTTTACAATACACTTGCTATTAATCAACTAATTATCAATTGAATTTCGCAGGCCAAGAGAATCTCCAATTAACAGAAAAATATTTTCTCCAGACGAACAAGAAAATTACAATTGAGCTGACCTAGAACCTCTAATCATTATATATAAATATCAGAAGCGTAAGTATTAATAAAGAATTGTTTTCTTTAGCAGGGGGATAATCTCCCCGCGCTCTTGCGTCATTATCATACGCGCATGCCGCTAATTATTCGTGTATGTTCGCCCAGTTCGGCGCTCGCTGCGAGGCTACGCCACTTAGCACTCTGCCGCACGACGACGCCGAGTGCACCAATCGTCGCAGCTGCGCAGGTGTATCGCACCGGCGGCTCGGCACCTTCTTATCAACATCTCCGAGGAGAGGAGAACCAGTCACGCCACGGGGAAGGCTTGGCCTCGGCTCGCTTCTTCCTCTCTTCGTGGCTTCTCCGTTTCTTTTCCCCGTCGCCAAGGACCGCGTCCACAGACGAGTCCCCCGCGCTCCTGATCGCCGACACCTCGCATCCTCCGCAGGGCGAACGTTGGACAGGACGATGCGATGGGCGAGGGCAAAAGCGACCGTCCCGGCAAAAGGTAACGTTTCGCGCGGCTTCCCGCCCGCCCGATCGAAGCACGCATGCTGCCCGCTGTTTAAATACAGACTGATCCGCTTACCGCGAATTGCTACTGCAGTTGCGGCTATGTAGGCGAGATGTAGTGGTGTGCAAGCAGCATGTATTTTGCGGCGAAATGAGCTTCTGTTTAATAATCTGATTGATCATTTTTATTATTGTAGAAAATTCGATTTAATTTTTAAGAAGTTTTGTATCTATTTTTTATGTGTGTGAAATAAGATTTATTATTGGGTTGACTGGAAAGCTTTGTATTAAATCTTAATATAAAGTTTCGCGTTTAAAATTTGCTAAAAAAATATATTTCTATTAAGATTATATGTTCCTTTTTTTATATGTATGTTTTATTATATGTTGTTTTTTTAATGTATGTTTTATTACGATTATATGTGCATATAATCTTAATTAAAAAACTGATAAAATTTTAGATTTTATTAGGATATTAAGTATTTAAATACATATTTCAGGCCACCGCATGCATTCTATGTGCACTACCGCAATCAGGCGCTGTTGCCCTCAATGATCTCCGCTATTTAATATCGAAAGTCGTTTATCAGTATTAGCGCAAGCTTAATTTCCCGTCCGGGCGCGCGATACTTTCAATAATCCCCCTAATTTGATAAGTGGCGAGCACTTCGCGCGGCCGTGGGTGTGCTTTTAAGTAAATGATCATCACCCATTTTAATCCCATTTACCGATCGCTAGTCACGCCTACACAATGATGCGACGATTCGAGACGCTTCGATATCGCTCGCCGCACCAGTTTCCCAAATTACTCTAGGACGCTTAATTAAGCACGAAGCGGAATCTTCTCATCCGAAAAATTCAAGGCCTGATAACAACAGTAAAGAACAAGCAGCAAACAAGAGCGTGAGCAATGAGATATCGCTCACCGAAATGTGTTTCGCTTGTTCAACATTTCATTAAAAAGTCAAATTAAGTCAAATCGCGCTCGCGTCTCTGACCACCACGCTGCCCGCTGCGAGCGGGGGCACGGGCGATGTGAAACGAGATGGGGCGCGACTTTTGATGGCCACGGCCTGGATTCCTTCCACCAAGAAAGCTCGCGTGCAGCCAACGGCGGCGGCTCTATAAAATGCGTTCAGACTGAATCACGCACTCAGACCGTAGAACAACTGACCGGCGGAGCGGGCCGACGGTGCGTAAGAAGCACGTGGCTCGGACATTAATTTATCCGCGCGCACAGATTTGTCGTGCCGCGCGGAGCGAGAGGGGGTAGGTTTGGCGCGAGGGTGATATAGGGCTCGGTTAAAATCGGGGCCATTGGGTCGAGCGAAAGCTCGGTATTGCGAATCGGTCAGGAACAGATTACAGACGTGGGGACGTCTGTAATCTGGAAAAGGAATGACGAGTCGAACGCGGACGAATTGACCGAGAAAAAAAAAAAGAAAGAGAGGAATATATGTAATTGGTGCGAAGAGAATCGGGTTGATTTCTCGAGTTATCGCGGTTCGAGTTGATAAAATGGAAGTTTGAAGAGAGATTGATAGAAAAAAAATTGGCAGCGGTGGGATTCGAACCCACGCCTCCGAAGAGACTGGTGCCTTAAACCAGCGCCTTAGACCGCTCGGCCACGCTACCTTGTGCTAACTGACCCTCCTCACTCTCACATGCAGGGCCATTCTGATAATTATGGGGTCGCCGTGGCCTCGATATAACACTTTTATCACCTAAATATAGGCAGGTATATAATTTGTTAAGTATGAAGGGCATTTCTGGAGAAACACTTTCACTAGAGTTAGAAAATAAGATGATCTGTGATGCGTTTCTTTAAACCGGCGAGAAATGTTGGCATTTTTTATGTAAACGCAGTTCTTCAACAGAAGAGTTTAGTCTCTTAATTCAATGAAGTATGATTAATTATGGAATATAGTAATTATTTCAATCTCATGTAATTCGGGTTTATTTCAACTAAATTTAATCTAGATCAAATGTAGCTTATAGTTTTCAATTATGAAAATTAAGTTTTTATCAAGATACAGTTCTGATACAGTTAAAATGTTAGCTTGTCGCTTAAATGGATCATCTAAACAAATATTCATTAATCTTATTTCTCCTTATTTTTATTTTTCTTTAGTTTCGTTTTGCCAAATCAGTTGAAATTTACGTTATTGTTTCTGTTACTGTTTTCACCTTATTGTTTCCGTATAATGTTTTAGGATTTCCTTTCTAGGATTTCGATCGCCGACAGATCGATGGAAGACACAATTTTCTTTTTTTTCCGGAAACATCTTAGGGGGATGTCACGCTCGCTTTGTACAATAGATAATTCGCAAGGGCTGACGTGCGCACGAACCATTAGTCCAGGATGAGATTTATTTTTCAACCTCCGCGTTCCCGCAGATCGATTCGTCGCGTCTGGAAAAGCCGTTGTAACGGCACGTACGATACCTTCGTACCATTCTCTTCCTGTTCCTCGTTCTACCTGCGCCTCCTCACCACTCTAGCCGACCCACCCTCTCATTACATCCCTTATTCGCAACCCCTGTTTCCCATCATCTTCAGTGAGCTCGAGTCGTTCATCCACTTCGCGTCGGGAATTACTCCACCTATTCTGAAACTTTCAGCGAAGCTGATAGTTCGAGTCAGTAAAGTTTATTATAAAAAATTAAAAAAGAACTTTTCAAATACTTTTTTTAGAGAAGGGAATATCACAACTAACTGCTGAACAAAATAGAATAACTGACTTCTGAACGAAATAGCAGCTACAAATAAACTGAAACAGTATCAATAAATTTAAATTAAACTTAATAATTAAACAGTATCAATAAATAAAAAAAAGTTAAACAATTACTACAATTAAATAAAATTAATAGTATTAAATTTGTGCGGTGTTGCTGATGTGACTGATCGAAATCGCGAAACTACAGGCAAAGATCCACCTCGCGCGGCAAGCCACCCTTGGATTCCGAGATAGCGCACGGCAAGGGCAAGGGGAAAGGACGGAGGAGCAAAGTCAAGGAGAGATGGCCGTTCATCGAGGGACTGACGGTGGACGAGCTGGCACGCTATCGGAGAAGGCGCGTGCAGGATCAGCCGAAGGACAATCTCCAGCCCCACCCGGAGTCGGCGGTCCGGGATCCCGCGTCTGAGTATCGGCGCGCCTTCGGCGTCACGAGCATCGAGGAACTTTCTAAGGTATTTATAAGGTATAACTTTATCCCTCTTACAAAAATCTCTCATCGATATTGTGATTTTTTCGGTTTATTGCGTTTTTTTATTTATGATTTAAGTAAATTAGAAATAATAACAATTTGCAAGTAGCACGTGAAACGGATTTATTGTTGTTCTGATGAAAGCATATTTAAATAAATAATTTTATAAAGTAATTTCTTTATTATTATATAATTATTTAGTGATTTCTTTATTATATTATACTCAATTAGGGTTTAAGATTTCTTTAGAATAATTTTTGTGTTTTTGTAATAGGAAAATGTTCGGCCAATAAAAGATCGGAAACCTGAGGACTATTTACTCGTAGAAGGGATCGTCGAGGATGCACAATCTCCATATCTCACAGATCTTGCGCAGGGTGAAGCGATCGAGGATCAATCCGCGAAGGAGGACGTTCCCTCTCAACTCGTCGATGGAAACGAAGCGATGGAGACAAAGACGGACGTTCCGCAGTTCGAGACCTCGTTTGGACGTCCGCCACTTATTAGAAGGTATAAATATCGCGACAAATGAGGCAGTTTACGATTAACATAAATTATAACGCAGTTCATAACGTAGTTCATAATTGTTATTATAGGGTATATTAATTACACGATTGCAACAAATCTAGTAAAATACATCGTAAAGTGAAATACAGCGCTACGCAGTAATAAAAACGCCCATTGCATTGATGTTTAATCTTAATTTGGCCATTCGTTTAGGCAATTTCGCGGAGCCTATCAATCTTTTCCCGTCTAGAATCTGTAAGCGCAGGACATCAAATCAAAACTGTTCCGGGACACGCGAGATCGCAAATATCAAGGAAGTATAAAACTAGCTATCGTGCCATTCTAACGTGACTGCCATGCACCGAATTGGAACTGACTCTCTACTTTTCTTTGCTTTTTCTTTATTCCTTATGACATCTAATGAGCGATACGAGTCTATATTTTCAAGCTTCACATTTAGGTAAACGGCAGATTGAGACCTAGTTGAAATCAGTGTACGCCGAGCAGTGACACAAATACGAGAACATATTCTTTCTACGTTTTTTCCACAAAATAAATAAGTATCGAATATTTTGCATAAAACAGTTTAAAATTAATTAATAAATTCATAAAACGCAAGGATCGACAAAATCATAGAAGAAACAAGTGAGACAATATCGATAGTGAGGATTATTGAAATTATTCATTGATATTTCTCAACTTTTTATTAATTTGATATTGACGACTTATCAGTCGTTATCACGCTGCGCAAAGGGGCACCAGCTTAAAGTGCGACGGGGATTTCTACACCGACACGGAAACGTACTCGGCCTACGTGCCTTACGAGGGTCAGCATCGAGCGGAGCTCGCGCGTCGCCCTACGTCCTTGAAGATGGAGGGCGATCTCGACACCATGACAGAGAAATGCGAGAAGTTTATCGAGTGGCTTAACGTCAGCCGACCGGAGCTCATGCGTGTACCCACGCACCTGAAGATGGAGGGTGAACTGGAAACGGCGACGGAGAATCAGGACAAGTACGTTCCCTTCGTGGGCGCGCGAAGGCCGGAACTGTTGAGGCGAGGCACAAACCTGAAGCTCGAGGGCGATATCTATTTTGTGCCGGAATACACCGAGGTGTTCAAGGATTACAGTGTCAAAGGTAATAACGTCGGATTAAATTGAGAATCATTGCAAGTCATCATTAAATCATGACATAAAATTAAGTTAAGAAAATTAAGAATTAAGAAGATGTTAAATATACTATTTAATAAATTAGATGTTAGACACGCGCGTTAATTGATAATAAATACTTTCTTGATTTATTAAGAAATTATTTTATAAAACAAATTATGTAGTAGTGTAGTTTAGAATAATTAGTTATTTATTATATTTCCGTCGGGATGTGTGTTACAGACAAATTGCAATCGATGAGGCCACAAACGCATTTAAAAGCTGGCGGAGAGTTCTTTCAAGATACAGAAAGCACCGAGCACTTTGCTCATCCTCGAGTTAAACAGATGCAAGAAACGGCTGAAGAGTTTAAAGACGATGAGGATAACGAGGAAGAAAAGAGGTGGAAGAGAGAAGAAGAGGAGAAGCAGAAGAAGGATGAAGAAATGAAAATGTTAGTGTTAAAGTTGGAAGATCTAAATGGCCGGCCGCTTGAAATTCCGGAATATCGTGATGCATATAAGGTATTTCCAAGTTATCTTTTCATGATTATAGTTATCTATTTCGAAAAAGAAAGATGTTGAAATATGTGACAAATTTGCATTTGATTATTATTAAATTATAATAAGTAAATAATATTATAAGTAGTATAATTATCATTGAATTATCATGGTTCAAAATTATTTTGAAACCACGTAAAGCTACTTTGAAAAGAAAATTAAGAAATATAAAAATTAAAAAATAGAAGTTAATAAAAATATTAAAAAATCTTAATGCTTGAAAGAAACTTGACAAAATTAAAGAGCAAAAATGTTCCTTTCTTTAAATTTAATATCATATGCAGAATCGATTGAGATTTGCGATCATAATTTGCAATTAATTTTTAAGAACTTTTCACGCGAGCGGCCGAAGATCGTGAAGCCGGACGACGAGATTGGTCGCGCTGACGGTTCGAAAGTGACCTCCCCATCGCGCTCCAAGTTCTCCATGAAGATCGATCAGGATCCTGAATATCAGTCCAAGTATCTCCGCGAAGATTATCCACGGGACCGTCCCATCTATCGCAAACCGCCACTGATGCTACGACCGACGGGCATCTCGTCTTCCGGTCGCAGTAGCACGTGTTTTGCTAGGCCGACACATCAGGAATGCCGCGCGTTCGAGTACGAACCCACCAGCGAGGTGCGATCGCAGTACGTTCCTTACGGATACGTGCCAAGAGTCGAAACGCTGAAGATGCCGGCGAATCTGCGGCTGGAGGGTAATTACGAGCTTCAGCCGGAATACAGGAATGCCTATTGCGCGAGGTACGATCGCCAGAGCTGCGATAAACCTAGAACGATGTATGGCAGGAGCGACCGCAGTCCGAGCGCGTCTAGGAGACGGGATAAGTACTGGTTGAGTGATACTAATGTTGGTCAGTGCGACAGGATGGCTGTTGCTCAGGATTTGGACGCGTTTCGCGTGTTGGATACGCGATTTCACGACGACAACGTCACTGGCAAGCCGCCGCCGGCCAGCAGAAGGTACATTTGAAATTATTTATGTATGTTTGAAAAAAAGAGGAAATTTGTGAATCACGATTCAGTATTATCCAGCAAACCGTGAAATCACTTTAAGATTGAGTATGTTTGTCTTTGATTGAAGTACAAAAATTTGGAACTTTGAAAAACAAAAACTTTGGAAAACTTGCAAATTTTCCACTTTCTCATTTTTCTATCTTCAATTTCCATCTTCCAAAATGAAGACTTTTCGCTTGAAAATCCCCGCAATTTTCAGAAATTTCAGGTTTCAAAAACGTGAAACTTGAAGATCTTGCGCTCCTTTATTTCAAAGTAAATTCTTTTGTCCTAAGATTCTATGATTTTCAGAAGTTCCAGACACTCACAAATCACGGTGGCGCCGAGGCCGACGCAGTTGGAACTCGCGGACCGTGCGGTCATGAGAACGCGATCACCCAGCCCAACGTATCGTTTACACGTATGTGACGTCGACAACGAGCCGCGTGGTTTCGGCCGGCAGTCTTCCGGGAGGATCCGCAGTCCCTCGGCCGATCGTACGATTCACGATAACGTCGCCAGACCGTACTCGCCCAGCTTCGGCAGGACCAAGCAGGATTGTCGTCGCGGCGACAGTCAGCCGTTTGTCGTCCTAGCCGACGCCTCGAAGGATGCGTCGTGCAGAAGCGAAATGCGCAGAAGGCGCACCGACAGGAATGTCGACGTCACGGTACCAATTTCCAGAGGAAGACCGAGAACACCGACCAGGTGGATGCCACCGTGGTACGACAACACCAATACGATTTAGCTGAGGTTTTGAGCAATGTGAGATCTTGCCTTGCGAAAACGTTTATTGTAAAACTTGCTGCCTGAAATCTTTTACGGTAAACGTGAAAGTAATGAACACTGCCTGCGTAATTTTAAATACTTTGAGAGCAATTGATTAGAGCGGTTCTTGGATTTTTGTGTACGTACAATATTGCATCGTATCGTGACAAAGAAATGCAGGGAACGAATAGATCCGATGATCTATGTCAGACCTGAGATATTTAAGGTATATTTATTCAGGTATTTTTCTCTTAACGCACAATAAGAAGCAGAAAAATAAGTAGTCGTAAACAGTGGAAGAAAACATCGATGTATCTCTCTTCGACTCCAAGAATATAAAATAAGTTATAACTGAAGCTATTTAAAAAACGCATTCTTGAAAGAAACTTTGTTTCGTATATGTAAAGTTGTTGAACTTATAACTGGTGCTCTGGTTGATACGCTGACGTGCGTACATTGTTGTAGCCGCAATAAATAATAAGGTGCCTCGTACTGCCAATATTTGTTAATTAATATTAACAAGTATCTATGTACTGATAAAATATATACAGTGCCTATATGTATATGTAATTTCGCATGCTTTTCTGTTAGAATTAGATATATCTTGTTATTTTATTATCACTAAATAAATAAATAAATAAATACAATAATACGCTACTAATATTCATAATAATGTGATGCAACAATATTCATAATGAGTTATCAAAAAAGTAATACGATAGTGCATATGACAATCGTAAATTTAAAATCAATTATTTTATTTTTATTAAATTTTTGCCACGAGAGGCAATAGTGTGATTTGCCTCAAGTTACGCAAACTTACGAGGTCAGCCATCTACACTTTCACCTATTCAGCGGTTTGGTGAAAGCGCGCAGTGCCTGTCCACTGTCCACGTCAGTTGCAGTGCGAACGCGCGACGTAACCTAGAAGTAACAGTTTGTCCGAAGCTCAGCGGTGGTTGATGAACGAGACGTTCACGCAGATGACAAGTCACTTGAACATTCCATAGCATAAATAAGGTACTTGATAAAGAACCTCGTGAGCTGATCGCTGAATAAATGTACGACGCGGAGCTTAACAATCGGCAATAATATTCTCAGTAAAAATCGACGACGGTAAACTTATTTATTTATTTTCTTTTTCTTCCTCTCTGGAACAGTGTAGCAAAATGCATTGGACGTTGTGCGCATTGATCATTGGCTCGTTCGGCTGCAAATACATACACGCCCAGGCGCAAAGAGTCGCGCCCGGTGTGCCGCCTCAGCATTATCAGCAGGTAGGTTATGTTTTTGTGCGTGTTGCAAACATATGGTTCGACTGTGTGTTTCACCCCTGTGTGATGCGAGAGTTAACGCGGATTATCGAGCGTGATTCCAACTATTTGTGCTACCCATACGCGTTACGTCATCGTATCCTGCTTTCATTCGTCCAGCTTTCTGCGATTTCAATGTTGCCCTTTTTGTGTGTTTCAGCCTCCAGTTCAAGTACCGCAACATGCACAGCATTTACCGCAACAGCAACAAGTAAATCTACGATTACGGATTGATCATACATGAGTATTTGCTAATAGTTGGTTCATGCAGTACTGCGAGACTTTATCGCTTCTGCTCGCTGTGTGCTTTTTTTTGTCTCGATTCTTCTGTAACTTACGTCATGACTTTGTCTTTCTGATTTCTGGTAATCCGACTTTGAAAATCTGCTCAAGTATCAACAAGTGCCGATGCAGCAGCAGCAGCAAATGCCAATGCAACAGCAGCAGGTGCCGATGCAGCATCAAGTCCCTGTTCAGCAGATGCCGGTGCAGCAACAAGTTCCTGTCCAGCAGGCGCCGGCGCAGCAAGTACCTATGCAGCAAGTGCCTGTTCAACAACAACAACATCATGTTCCACAAGGGCATGGGCATGATCATGGACAACCTCCTCAGATACTCAATGCTGCCAATATAGCACATGAGAAAGAGTAGGTACCAATTGGAAATTTGAGCAAAGATTGCTGATTAATTCGGCTTGTGTACCACTAAAAGCATTTGAGACTCTCGCATATTTCTCCATGTACTTTTGTTATCTGAGAAATAACAATTTTCCTCTCCTCTGCTAGACATATCGCGGAGCATGCGGATGTTCCGATAGACACCAGCAAGATGTCAGATCAGGAGTTGCAGTTCCACTATTTCAAAATGCACGACGCGGACAATAACAATAAGCTAGACGGTTGCGAGCTGATCAAGTCTCTTATACACTGGCACGGTACATGCTTCAGTCTTTCAAGCACTCCTTTATTCTTTTTATTACCATCTATCATTTATTATTTATTTTATTTTTTATTACTTTTTTATTTTATTTTATATTTTATATATTTTATATTATTATTTATTATCGACCTGAGTGAGTAAAAATTCGTATGTTTTTGTTATATCTGCAGAGCAAGGCAACACCGAATCTGGCGGTACTCAGAGTGACAAGTTATTTAAGGATGAGGAATTGGTGCAATTGATAGATCCGATACTTGGCATGGACGACGCCAACAATGACGGCTACATCGATTATCCCGAATTTATTCGAGCTCAACAGAATGCCGCAGCTAGCGCGCGTCCATAATGACGAACGGTAACTCGGCGTGAATTGTAATTGTTAAGCGGGGGTTTGTAAAAAGGATTCGGGATTATTGATTTCTTGGATGTTTCACGATGTTCGTTTGTCGCGCGAGGTATCGACATTCTTTACGCTACGTGTATCGTATCAAATTAAGTTTTGTTGGTGTTTTGTGATAACTCATTTTCTTCATCGATTCAATCACGTATAAAAGAAAAACCTTGTCTTTAGCATTTTACACGTTATCGGTATATAATACGTTAAGCGAAAACATTCTAATTAAAAAGACAATTTAGGGGAATCTTCTGGATTATTTCTAAATGTTTCACGAGATTAATTTTACAAAGAAAGAGTTTACTGTGCATCGTTGCTCTCTCTCTCTCTCTCTTTCCCTCCGTCCGAGAATGGAGAGAATTGGAGAGTTGTCATATTCTCGTGTTATCAAACTCTGTTTTTGATACACACACCGGCAAACTGTATTTTTAAATGAGAATATTTTATAGAAAGTCTCGTGTTCTGTTAATAAATAAAATGGTCATTTATTAGTTCCCATTGTTTGCTTAATTCAAAATACATGTTAAGTAATAGAGCATACGTCATGTGTAATGACATTTACATCAAGTCGAGAAAGGTGTGACGATTTCTCGATTATTTCTCCACAATGCCTGCACAAGGCGTAAAACTGTTTATATACAATAATGTACATATTTATATCTTTATCTAACAGTATGCAACAATTAGACTGGCTTCCACAATCCTTGGAATTGCATCACGAGAACATTCCTACGAGATGTCTAGCTTTTATCACAAGTGTTGCTTAAATTAATAACGGTGTGTTTGATATGAACATATGTATAGGTAAATCAATGACTAGCGCTTACGTTTCTTCATCATCGCATCTTTTATGTATTCAAATTCACCGTATTATCAGTAATTGTAGGCACAAAAACTCTTGCGATTTTTCACGCTACGCAAATGAATATCAAAGTTTCGTGTTACGTTCCCGAGGAATCTCGCAAATAGAAAAGACTTTCTATTTATCTAGCACAATCGCCAAGATACTCGCTACGTATGAAAATACGATAATGTACTCAGACGATTATATTACATTTAACCGACTGCTTCGCTCACAAGTACATTCCGTTGACTAGGTAATCGGCATCGTGCGCGTACGGCCCGTGCCCGCATCTGCCGCGCCGTTTCACCACTCGCAACCGGCAGACGATCAGAGCGGCCATGATCGCGGTTGCTATAAGTCCCAACGACAGTGACACCACGGCCCCTCTCGGCCTCAGAACGTCGTTCTCGATTATCTGAAGGCGCTCCGCGACAATGTCGGTCCCTTCATGTGCCCGGCCGTGCTCCTCGATCACAATCACGCTCTTGTGAGCTGAAAGAAAGCGCAAGCGAATTTTATATGCATTTAATATTCACTGTCATAAGTATCAAAGAAAATAATTTACAGACTAATAATTTTTTTTATATTGATCAAATAAACTTTATTTATCTTTACAGAAATGGAAAATAATCGCTGTCGCACATATGCGATTAGTCAATACGATTGGTGTCACACCTGTGGTCTATAGCGAATGTTTCAAATGCGAATATTATTATTATTATCAAAATTTTGATGTTATAATAATAATAATAGCGAATATAATTGTATGTAACATTTCGCGAGCTCGCGAACGCTTTTACCTTTCAAGTCTTCCACGTGATTGTGCTTGGTAACGTCGTTCGCCGATGAAACTGGCTTCTCGGTGACCTGTTTGCTCGTTTTCGCATGTGCCGGATACGCGTCGCTTTTGTCATCCTTCTTTGCGGGTTCCATGTCGTGCGTCAGCTCATTCTTATGTTCCTCAGAAGTCTAATATCATGGAATTGACATTATTGTTGAGTACATCTTCAAAGCATCTTGGCGACCCGATAATTCTAGCAACTGCGTCAAGGAATGTGCTTACGTCGCAGGCGGGTGTTGTCGTAATCTTTTCAGGATTTTCCACGTTACCGATGTCCTTCTGTTGGGAATTCGGTTCGACTGACGGTGGCGGTTGCATGGGATTCTCCTGCTGCCAAGCTGCCTTGTTTGGTGACGGGAAGTGCGAAGTGTACGGGCGCTTAGAATCCACATACAGCGCTCTAATGCAAAATAAGCGGCAGAATGTAATCTGATAATCTTGCAATATATAATACATAATTAATTCAGCACGAGTACTTTAACATATTTTTTATGTCATTTAGCTATTGTTATAAATTAATCGCAAATTATATTATTATATAAGTTATAGTTATTATAATTAGACACTGTAATCAGTAGCAATGTGACCAATTAGCAAAAGGCTAGTTGAGTTACCTGTCCGCTTCGTTGTTCCCTATGACGCTCGAGCCTTTGTGATTAAATATGCGCGGTTCTGAAAAACGTAAAGAAAGGAATGTAAAATCCACATTCTGTAGTTTTAGCAGACACAAGTAGACGAAAGATCATACGTACGTTCATAAGGATTTACGTTTTGCTCGTGGAAGGCGTTCACGGGGACGTACGGATCCTTATTCTGTTCGTACAGTTGCTGGTAGTCCCACTGGTATCCCGGCGAGCCGTAACTCTTGCGCGCTTGCGCCTGCAGCTCCACCGGCTGGCCAGGGTACAGGATGTTCTGCGGCTGCCGCGCCAGATTCGGCATCTCCCAAGCCTTCGGATTGATCTCCGGCGCGGCGGGATAGAACGGCGGCAGTTGCTTGCGTTGCTCCATCATTTGCTGATACCTGAGAACGTCGGTGGGTGGACGCGGCGTCGCCGGTATCATCATCGGCGGCGGCGGCGGCGGGACGGTCGGTTTCTCCGTGGGACACACGAGATCGGCCGCCTCGTCGGAGCCGTCCGCGCACTGCGGGATACCGTCGCAAACGTTGTATATGGCTATGCAATCGCCGGATGAACGGCACTCGTACTGATTCCTGCTACAAGCTGTCGATGACGAGAGATGTTGCATGTTAATATTCCCGGAATTCTGTCTCTCAATCAAGTTTACAAAACATTTCTAAAATTATATTAATCATGTTAAATAATTTTTAATTAGTAATTTTAATTAGTATTTATAATGTATTATTAATATGTTATTAATGTATTATTATTACTATAAATACTAATGATAGATAATGTATATTACATAAGTTAATCATATTAATTCTTCAGATCGTTTTCAGATTATTAGCAATTTCGGAACTATTCCTGCACGACGCTAAAGCTAAGAGCTGCGACAAAAATAAAAATTGAATTTAAAAAAAAGTATGTCGGAATAATAATCATATCTATCCCAAATTGACAGTTACAATTTCTTCAGAAAAAAATTGTGAAACCACCGTCAACGAAAGGTCGCACTGCTCAGCAGCCACGAGAGCGTTACGATTACTTCAGAATAATACCGTGCCTGGTCTAGCTGGTGGAGGCGTAGTCGACACAACTTTCGGTATTTGCGTAACTTGCACAGGCTTCACAAGAGGCTCCGTATATCCGTAATCCGCCGTAATCTCGCTGTTTTTCCTAAGAAAATATAAGAAAATGCAATTAACTCTGAAATCAGCAAGTGCAATGTGCTCGACAGAATCTTCTGGATGAGTAGAGATACCTAAGCGACTTCAGCTCGTGCTCCTGTTGGGATATCCTCAGCTCCTCGTTCGGCACGGGATAACTAGTGCGCACAGCGCTGGTGTAGTTGCTGTGCCTCGTAAACTTGCACTTGAAGTCATGCAGCGGCCCGCACTGGAAGAGGTAGCAGCTTCCTGGTTTCTAAACACGCAGAACAAGACACTTCAATGAGAGAAACGGTTTCCCAAAGTCCCAGTGAAAACGAACTGTAGTTTTGATGCTACAATGATGTCAATACGGCATCAAGATCTTGCACTCGCAAGTGTATCGGCGTCAACTTCAGTCGCAGTTCGGAAGAGATTCTCTTACCTTCGGTAAATGTTTACTTTCACTCTCTTAAATTTAGATAAAAATCTACTCAATCGACCTTACCTTCTCCTCGAAGATGAAGACGTCGCACCGCTCGGTCTCGCAGCAGTACTTGAGGCAGTCCAGCCTGGAGTCCACGTCCAGCACGCTCAGGTACTTGGCGCCCATCTCGCGCGAGTCCTGCGTCTTGATGATCTTGTCCCGGTGAACCGCGAAGCTGTCGAGGCACATCTGATAGTTGCTCGCCGCACTGCCGTGCCTCTTCTCGTTCGTCGTGATCACGGTGTCACCGTGCGCGCAGCGGAGAACCGCGACGAGGATGAAAAGGGCGACGTGCCACCCTTCGCGAAACATCGTCGCTCCCTGACGCGTCGCACACGCGCGTGCCCTGAATTGTGCGCGAGGCCGCGGCGCCGCGCGATCGATATTCCGTGATTCCGTCTCGAGCGAAGGAAGTTAGCCGCGGGTTCCGTGTCTAGCGATCCGCGCGCGGTTCACGTCGTTTCTCCTCGCGCCAGTTTGAGTTAATACATACGGTCCCTGGCCAAATTATTAAACGCGCGCTGAGATTCTAATTTTCGATTTATGATTTGCCTTTTCACATGAAACTGCTTATAAAAGCATTTATAATTATTCACACAGTGTTCAATAATTCTCTGTTTATAAAATGAACCTACCCATGATATGTTCCGATGTCACATCACTACAGTGGGCTAGAATCGAAAAAAGCTGGCCAAAAGTCGAATTTTTTCAACTCTTGGAAATCTGTGCATTTCGACCTTTTTTGATTCATGGATATCAGTATTTTCAAAAATGTGAATGGAGTTTCGTAGGAAAAATTTCCTTCCCATTAATCAACAATTAATAGGAGGCAACGCGTTAATGTTCCGAAAAACGAATTATGAATGAGTACAGGCTATAGCTTACATTCTTGTATGCGGATGCAAGTAATTTTGCTTTTTACTCTATAAATAGAATTGAAACTCTTTTCCCAAACAGTTATAACCATTAAAAATGTTTGTTCATCAATTTGTGTTAATCTAAGTTTTTGGTTTCTTAAAATATAAGAAAGAAGTAAAGTTCAATATCATTTTTTTTAAATAGCTGTAAAAGGCTGTTTAGGATTCTTGTTTTATCATCTTGTGTAGGATTCAAATTAAGTATTTCCGTTTGAATTGTGCACATCAACGCACACCTTTGCGTTATATATAGGATGTTTTATTTTAATTTTCATATCGTAATAATTCGAAAATTTGGCGTTTTGGTAAAAAATGTTTGAAATTAAAGTTGTAGGTTTTTAAATGAAGCATTACATAGCAATACCAGTATGACCTTGATAGTATTGTCAAGATCATGTACAGATCACCGTGAAATTTTTAAATGCCGCAAAACGTACGACGCGGCGCGGTAGCGACTGTAACTTTCAAGCTTCATAACTTCGAAGTATTTAACGGATAAATACTTTGTTATAGTGTTCTGAAAAGCTTTTGAGGTAAGCTACAAAAATATCTAATGAAAACTGGAGGTTCCCATTTAAAAAATTCAAGGTGACCTTTGCGTGACCTTGGCAACGCTATTCAAGGTCATACTAGTATTATTATCTAATACCTGATTTAAAACCCTATAACTTTTATTTGAAACATTTTTTTCTAAAACGTCATGTTTTCGAGTTATTACTTTTGGCCAGCTTGTTTCGAGTTTAGCCCACTGTGCAGTGCTTTGAACTTAAACTATTCAAAACACGCGCGCAGTGCGCAGTGCGCAGCGAGTTCGAACGTCTTCGGGGGCAAAATTAAAATTTGTATGGTTATTTGTGTTTTCATCTCTACTTTACATATTGATCTCATAAATAGAGGTGGCTTTTTGTTTCTTAAAATAATATGGGAAAAGTCAGGAAATTTTTCATTATGTTGTACAAATAAATAAATATCAATAGCTTTTACTTTTAAAAAGCGTGTTTTCTTTATTGTCAATGATTAAACAACATTTATTGCCAAAATTCCCACATAGAAATTAGCATCCAGTGGATGTCCATGAAACCTCCATAGCTCCATGGGACATCTATCTCCACGATAGACGTCAGATGGACGTCTATTAGAGATCCATGATACCTCCATAGCTCCATGGGATATATATCTCCATAGTGGAAGTCAGATAGACGTCCATTAGAGGTCCATCCTATCTCCATAATAGATGTCCTCTACAAATCCATTGCAGATGTCCATTAGACATCCATTATGGATGTATAATAGATTTATTAAACATATAGAGTATTTCCAATAAACTAATATTTAAGTTTCATTATTAATTACAATTTTTCAGCTAATTTTGTTTAACATTTAGAAATTCACAATATTATAGAATTTATTTTTAATTATTAATAATATATTTATATAATTGAAGTTATTCTTACATAAATTTACATCCACCGAAAATCTGTAATAGACGTCCATTAGACGTATGTCATGGAGATTCGGAACATCCAGTAGAGATCCACTAGACATCCATTAGACGGCTACTAGAAATCCATAGTTCCGCCTTGCACGTCCAGTGGATCTGCATTAAGGCAGGAGCACAAACCTTTGCATAAGCGCATAAACAGATGCATAAGGAATTTGATTGGTCCATTTCCTTATGCACATGCTTATAGACCAATCAAATTTCTTATGCATCTTTTTATGCGCTTATGCAAAAGTCTGTGCTCCTGCCTTTAGACGTCTTTAAAGACGTCTATTAGACGTACCGTGGATCATTAATAGAAGATTCACGGAACCTCGGTGGACGATTAATGTACGTCCCATGGACCATTAATGGAAGGTTCATAGAGCCTCGATGGACGACTAACTGACGTTTCGTGGCATCGAGGTTCCATGAAGCTTCCATTAATGATCCACGGAACGTCTAATAGACGTCCACCGATGCTCCATGAACCGTCCATAAATGATCCACGGAACGTCGGTTAGTCCCCAGGCAGCACATGTTAGTCTAATATATGTTTCTTAGACGTATCTAATGTCTAAGAAACATAAAGTACCATTTAAGAAACGGTTTAAATAGAAACCGTTTTTAGACCTAAATTTTAAAAACGTATTTTTCACGTTTCCACAGAAACGAAAAATGTGTTTTATTAAATTGATTCAAAATTATATAATTAATATAGAAAAAATAGTAATTTCTACTTAATTTGCGAGTATTAATTATTTTTACATCATACGTTTCAATGTACTCGATTATGGAACAAGAGACAAAAATCAACATAAGTGTGTGTGTGAGATTCCCGCCTCTGATTCACCAAGCGACCGATAGATGGCCAGGCCAGGTGTGACGTTCTCGCAAGAAACATTTGTGTTATCACCTTATAAATAACCATCCGGAAAACCGATCCAATACTCTTTCCTTCTTCTTTTCTTTTGAAACTTTTGAGATCACTATTACTTGAAGTGATATTTCAAAAGAGTGAGATTCCACTACACGAAATTTAGAGAGTAATTCATAAAAATCTAGTTTTTTTAAAAAAATGTGACTTAACTCTGTCTATCTTTGAGGCACTGATATATAGAATTGATAAATATTTTTCTGATGGTTTCTGAAACGTTTTTTCCCGAAAAAGAAACGTTTCTCTTAACGTTTTTTCGTTGGACATTTTTCTCCTAAATAAACGTTTCAATAAAATGGTTATGAAACGTTACGTTAAAACGTTTATAACGGCTTTGAAACCAATGTGTGCTGCCTGGGTCGTCCTTCGAGGCTCCATGAAGCTTCCATTAATGATCCACGGAACGTCGGTTAGTCATCCACCGAGGCTTCGTGAACCCTCTATTAATGATCCACAAAACGTCCAATCGACGTCCCATGGACGTCTGTGAAGATGTCTAATGGAGGTCCATTGGACGTGCGCAAAGCGGAACTATGGATTTCTAGTGGCTGTCCATTGGATGTCTAAAGGACGTCCACTGGATGGTCTGAACCTCCATGACAGACGTCCATTGGACGTCCAATGGAGGTTTTCGTTTTATGTGGGTTACTACCACCAATTTTAAGCGTGTACTGTTGAGATTACATCCCTCAACAGCAGATGTACAGTGACAATAGGGCTGCGTTCCGATTCCACGCCAGGGTGCTCTCTCTCTCTCTTTTTATCTCATTCTTGTATTTTTCTCACTCCAACATAGCGGAAAAGAGAAAAGTATATATGAAAATCTTGTACCTATACATACATTGTATCTTGTACTTACACATACATACATGAGTTTCACATATACTTTTCTTTTTTATTACGCTTCTAAAGTCACTTCTAAAAGCTTCATTATATTCCTTTATTTTATCCCGAGTGGTGGCCGCTGCAATTTTGTGCGTACAAATTGCCAAATTTTTGTAAAAAGCATTTTATTGTGCAAATATTGTGCGACGATGGCAGCACCATCGCGAAGAAGCTATCTAAACTACATCTTTGTAGTGTACTACGCTACTGCTCCGCGTTACGCGAAATGCTCCGCGCCCCGCGGCGCTACGCCACTGCCGCCGACGTGATTCACACCCCCACCACGACCACCGAGTGGGGGTATATAAGCTGCGCCGCGCCGAGCATCCGGTCTTTCCTAGTCGGACGCTCTCTGACTTTGGTTCGCCCGGTTCGCCGTACGGCCGACGGACTGTACTGCGTTAACGGTTAACGTCCGACGTAAGTGTTTACGTCGCGTTCTCTGCCATCAGCCTAACCTAAATATGCATACGGATTACGGTTCGTGTCGATCACGTGTCGGTTGATTATATTCTTTCCTTATAATTACTGCACAAGTAGCACCTCCGACCCATTTTTCATAAATGTCTTCAAAAAGAAGAATCCGTATGCATATTTAGGTTAGGGCCAGCGCACGTACATTGCCGTAGCACTTTATGGACGCGTAAACCATCGTGCGTTGCCTGCGCGGCCGACATGTACTGACAGGTTTGTTCGCGTCAACGCACGATGGCTTACGCGTCGCATAAAGTGCTACGGCAATGTACGTGCGCTGGCCCTAACCTAAATATGCGCAAAAATGCGGGGCGAGAAAAGGTTAACCTCCAAAATTCGCCGTCAAAACTTTATCTTGGTGTTCGAGTTACGAGAGGTTAGGTTTGACGTCGCGGTATCGTCCGGTGCGCCCATAGACATAGTAAGAATCATTGAACTATAACCTAACTGTAATGAGCGCCAAGCCGCCATTGCCGTTTAGCGAGAAAGAAGGACAGTAATACCCATTCTCGTGTCGTCTTTGTCTAAACGGCAATGGCGGCTACAGGTTGGGAAAGGACAGCTATACCCTGCTTTCACCCTCTCTTTCTAAACGGGTCACGTGATCCGAGAACAATAGCAGTGCTCATTCCAGTTAGGATATATTTCAATGGTAAGAATAGACCGAGCGTGTTCTCAACTTGGCAGTGAATCACAGGTAGAAAAAGAGAGAAAGCAGGCGAAGGATTGCTCTCTCTCTCTAAGGAAAGAAGAGTGGGGGTAAGAGCGGAGAGTGGGGAAGACGCGAACAGAGAGAGAAAGAGATCCTTCACCTACTTTCCGTCCTTTTCTAGCTGTGCTTCACGTTTTGCGCTTCACGCTCGGTCTATTCTTACTATGTCTATGGGTGCGCCTAATGAAGAGAGAGAGAGTTGTCGTCCTGGAGGTACGTCGTTGCTCGTCGTTCGCAGCAGGACGGGTTATCCGTCGACGTAAACCTGACACGTACGATCCACGAAGATACTTCAAGTCGCGCGATCGTTCTCGTTCGCGGCGCGAACCTGCGAATATCACGTCGGCACCTGCCAGGTACGTTCCCTTCTGCGAATCACTATGAGCTAAGGCCCTAAGTAGATTAAAAGCGATTAACGCGTATCCTTGGACTGATAGCACATCGCGCCGAACACGTCGCCAGTGTCACTGGATGCTCCAATCTTGCGGCGAGGATCGAGGCTGCGGGAGCGAGCAACGATGCCCAACGGAGCGAGTTTGGGGTATACCTGCGTAAATGATCTCGTGAAGCAGGCGAGAGTCAATTGTGCGGGGAAGAAGCCACGCAGCGTGTACCAGAGGCTTCCCACTATGCGCCAGAAGTCCGAGATGGCGAAGAAGAACGGTGACTACAAGACTGCATATATCCTCTTGAAGAGATGGCTGGACACGGTCAAGTGGCTGAAGAAAACTCAAGATCACAAGGACCGCAAGTCCATCTATTCCACCAACATGACCATCGATCAGGTAAGCAGCAGTGTATGGCAGTGTATGCCAGAGTGACCAGCCAGATAACTGTGTGCCACTGCGTGTGCGTAAATACATGAATGTTTGTATTCTAGATAAATGAAGTGAAAAACATACTTGCAGACTTGAGGCAAAAGTTAGAGATACGCTGTGAGCATAGTTCCAGGAAGCACGACGCGGTGGAGAAAATGGAGGTGGACAGGTATTTGATCATCGACGTCAGGCAGAAGGCTCATTATGACGGTTCCAAAATTACGTTCGACAAGTGCATCAACATTCCACAATCGGAAATTAAACCGGGATAAATACAACATCTCGCATAATGTTTTTTCGCTTATAATTTTCTAATTTTATAAAATATTCTTTTTTTCAATTCATCGACGCGCTTGGAACGTTCATCATGGTGTGTTTGCTTTCAAAAAGCTGGGCTACAAGTTCGCGGACTGCTTTCACAAGGACAAGCAGTCATTCGATTTATTTAAGCATCGGTCGGCGCAGCACGTGGACGTAATAATTCTGGTGGACTGGAACACTACGCAGGAAACTGACGACCAGCACTTATCTGAACATACTGAAGGACATTTTCGAGAAATGTGATCCCGGCACAAAGCATAAGAAGATCAAGATTCTCAACGGAGGCTACCAAGAGTGGCTGATGACGTATCCGACGTTTACAACGAATTCCAATGTGGCTGTGCCCGAGTTCAACGATGTCGCGAACGCGTAACAATTTGAGAACCCGGACGCGCCATGCGGACCCACCCGCCACCCTGATGCGGAAAATTGTTTTTATTTATATGCGAAATTAATTTAGTTTACTATATTGCAAATTGTTTTTATTTTTTGCTTATTGGCTTTTATTATATTTGTGTGTATTGTATCTGTGCTTACTGGCTTTACACTTGCGTACACTTTTATCTTATTTCTGTTATTACTTGTTAATAATAATATGTATTGTAATTTTGTTCCGCCGGGGCTCTTGGACCCGCGCGGGCCTCCTTCCCTTCCTCCCGCCGGGGCTCTCGGACCCGCGCGGGCCTCCTACCCTTCCTTCCGCCGGGGCTCTCGGACCCGCGCGGACCTCCTTCCCTTCCACCGCCGGGGCTCTCGGACCCGCGGGCCTCCTACCCTTCCATCCTCGGGCGCGGTTTTAGTGTCACCGACTCGGCAGCATGACCCACCCGGGGGCATTCTGCCCGGTCTCGACAGGGATGCACGGCATTTTGGACGAGCGCAGTCCGGGTGGGGGGGGGGGGGGCCGAACCTCCTGGGGGCAGGGGATGTAGCCCACAGGGAGACGTAGGTCGTACAAAATCACCCTTTTTAGCCGGGAGCGTGGAACCGGCGGAGAGTCCTGACGTAATGCGCTTTTTAGTTCCAGGACTCTGTGAGCGGTTTGGTTGGTGGGATAAATAAAAGAAACTTACTTTTAATACTAATTTTTCGTACTAATGAAAAATTTGTTTCATTTATTGAACATTTTAATCACTTTTATATTTCATAAGCTTTCTAATATTGTTATAATATTTATAATTATATATTATATAATAAGCTTTCTCGAGTCGCTGTTGAGTTGTAGTCGAAAGTCCATCTCGACGTTGAACAATACTATTTATTGAAAATTGTTGAAAATTGGTGAAAATAGAGTTGCGAACGTTTTGCCGTCGAGTCGTACTACTACCTCGATTTTAACATGAGGCCGTGGTGATATCTAGCAGTGTTTCCATGGTATACCATGAAGGTGCCGTTTCATGCAGCGAAATAATCGCCGCGAATGAAGGTCACGTGATCATTCGCTGTTCGCTAGCGAGTAATCGCTGTTCGCTGAAAAGTTTCAGCTTGTAGCGAATATTCGCAAGGAGCGAATATGTCTGCTCCAACTAAGAATGTTAACTTTTCAAATTGAGTTGCAGCATGCGTATGTACCCATTCAGCACGCAAAGATTGCATATATATTGCAGGAATCTTCACCGCAACGTAGCAACATTGCAAATTCACTGCGAAATGTTTCTGCAGCATTGCTATGGGATTGCAGGAATGTGAAAATGTCCGCTTTTCGGAACATTGCAACGAAACGTCATAATAATATTGCAATGTAATGAATTTGCAATAATTATAATTATTCATTATTATATACTGTAAATATTTGTATTTATATAACTTCAATATTTTTATTTATTAACATAAATAGACACTTATATGTAATATAATAATAGTAATAAAAAATGAAATAAACATTTTCTCTATTTTTGTTATAAAAAAAGTAACTGTTCTTTATAAAAAAAAAAACTTAAAAATCCTCTTCTTGAGATATTATTTTTCCTTTATGTTCAAATATTTTTCCTTTAATTAAATAATTGAATCTTCTTCGTTTTTGTTTGTATGTTGCCTGTAAAAATACAATAGGAATTAAAATTCATATATTAGCATAAAATTACATAAAAATATTATACATACTGCAAGTATGTATAGAATTATATGTAAAATGACATACTTTGATCTCTCAATCCTAACCGGAGCTTGAGCAAGCCACTTCGCGGCGAATTATTCGCTACTCGCTAAAAATCATTCGCAGCGAAAAATTCGCTGCATGAAAAGGCACCTTAAGGCTTGATTCAGATAGGACGCGTCAAGCGTCAAGCAGCGAACAGGAACCAATCAGCGAGGCGATATTTTCTACGCCACTGGCTGGCGTATCAGGCCTAAAGCCCGGTGTCCACGATTCTAGAAATCGGTCCGAGTTCTCGGTCCGAGAAATATGTAGCCAATCAACTTGCGGCTTTTCCGTAAAAGTGCAAGTTGATTGGCTACATATTTCTCGGACCGAGAACTCGGACCGATTTCTAGCATCGTGGACACCGGGCTTAACTCCGCTACTCGGAGTAGAGTTTTGGAACGCAGCCCTGTATGTAAGACCGCGGTAGCCAGCGAGTCGACCGTCGTGAAGTTGTCAGCGGAGTACGCCAGTCGTATGATGGCGCAGCATGTTGGCCGTTCGCGTCTCGCGCCGGCAACGATTCTTTTGCTACTCGTTCCCGCGTGCGTCGTCCAGCTAGCGAATGTCGTCGCGTCGACGGCGACGACGGCGACAGCCTCGACCTCGACGACGGACCTCGACGTCGCTCGTCACGGCGGCGGCGCCGCCGCCACCGGCGCTAACGACGACGACAACGGTAGCGACGACGACGACGGCATCGACGTCGGTGCCTCGTCGCGCGTACAGTTCTCAGTGAAGTCGGCCGTGCCTCTCTGCACGTACTCTCTCGACGAACGCCAACCTCTCGTCAAGTTCCTGGGCGCCGGTCTCAACCGCGATCTCGCACTGCGATGGTCGCCGTCGAGCCGCGACTGCCCGGACGATCCGGACACCAATCTGGACGTGGTGTGGATGTCGCCGAGGGGCGACTACGCGATCTACCATCTACGTTACTTTCACAAAAAATTCCCGAAGGACAAGAAAATCACCGCAGTCTATTTCTGTCGGCGAAATGACGGCACCGATCACGGGCTCGCGGATGCGAGGTGGAGCGGCCTCGGTGACCACGTTTCGATTCCAGTCCCGGTATCGACGTAAGTAACTTTGACGACTTTTCTTCCTGTCTATGTATATAATTCTCCTCCCCCCCCCTCTCTCTCTCTCTCTCTCTCGCACTCGCTCGCTCTTTCTGTCACTCTCTCTAACGCAGATCTATCGTTTTGTTGGTTTTCCTTTCGACCGCACGTTTTTCCTGTTTTCTGTTAGCCTCCGCCATTTCATTTGTCTCTCTCTCTCTCTCTTTTTCTCGTCTCTGTCAGTCACGAAACGATGATTACCAGAGTGATGCCTGAAACGCGAATGCGGGAGGAAACTGAAAGTTGACAAGCGCAGCATGAGTAAGACCGTCTAAAAACAGACGTGAAATAACAGACGGAAGATGCAAGACACTCCGCTGGATATCAAGATTTCAGTTTCAGTGACACTAAGAGAAAGCCTTGACCGAGTCTTGCAATCCAAAGTAATTAAGGCAGTTAAGTAAAGCCGATGTGCGTCGAGCAGTGTAATCCAAATATCGCGATACAAACTAGGTTCGTGCTTGACGCAAACTGATCTTTAAAAATACTTCGCTTTGGAACATGCATAAAGAAAAAAGAATTAATATAACAATATAAATTCTTCTGTATATCCATTGTTTTTAATAAGATATACTTATTTGCGTAAGACAAAGATTAATGTAAAATGTATAAATCTGTTCCTATGAAATATACGCATTTCCACATTTCGGAGACACACAGATTGCCACGCAGTTATCAATCATTCTATTTTGCAGGCTCCACAGCTTTGCTTCGGATTCAGATAAAAGACTTGTAGCGAAGCTCGTAGCGTCCACTTGACAATGAAAGATACCATTTTACATTTAAGCCAACGTAGCAAGGTGTCGGCAATTTTCGTCGCAGAGTCCCTCGACCCTTCAACATTCTCCTCATGAAATTCATCGTATCAACATCTTCATCGTGAAATGCCTTAATCCGTGACGAGAAAGCATGAAAAAGCGTCACGTTTCGTTATCGTACACTCCTGATACGCGACACGCGCCAGGCCTATCTTCCTTCCCGCGAACATCGGGTCATTGATTTAAAGGCGAGAGACTGCGTGTATCATGTACATGGGTGGCTCGTTTAGCTTCCAATAAATCACGCTTATTGCTCTCCCTTCAGCGGCTGTTTGCGCGCCGCGTCACAACGTTGAGACTTGGACGGGTCGGATTAGGCAGCAGAAGACGATGCCAAGCGTAACGATAAACTGCGGGGTGCGCTTTATCGCCAGGAAGAACGCGCAAGCTTGAACGCGGTTGAATGTCGGCCCGCTGAGGAATTTGTCCGGCGGCCAGGCGACCGGCGATAACGCGCTACCAAACATGATCATTAACCGCGCGCGAACCGCCGCGCTGGCCGCAGTCCCAGTCAATTGATTCAGTGGTCAAACTTGGCCCGCGTTAATGAGCAAAAATAGAATGCACGCGGCCTATATATCCCGTTTTGTTTCCGATAAGGCGCGCGTTAAACGCGCTCCCGCGACGCGTCGTTTACGCGGCCGCGTGAGATTTATTGCTCTTTGCAGTTGCACCGCGCCGTGCGATAAATCATGCGGCGGATTTGTTCGCCGTCCGCCGCTGCTCCTCCCCCTCGCCGGTGGTAACAATGTTAAAATAATCCTCAATCTCTTTTTCATTGGGAAGCATCTGGAAAAGTATCGTTCCTGCGCGTCGGCCTTTAATTTCTCGGGAAATGCGTCAATGCACGGGAAAATTTCTTCTTCACTCTGAAACGGGATTTCTTTTTGCTTATTTATAAACGTTCGATACTTGTGTTCCGAAGCGAGAAAACGAGTTCACGCGGGGGTTCCTACGGGGATCACCGGACGATTTATGTAAGAGGAACGGGTCTCAATTATGTAATGGCTGTTACAATTCCTTCTTCTTATTTCTTTTTTTTGTTTATCGACGATCTGAAATATCATTATCTAAACACGTTTACGGTGACGATAGCCTTGTTTATGAAAGGGCTCTCGTTACACGCTTTCCGTGATTCATTCGATAGATTAACGTTCGAGGTACAGATATCGCTCATGCGTTCTTGATAACGCTTTTACGTGCCGTTCGATATTAACATCGAGTTTATTGACCAATATCGTTCTGCGGAACACGCCCCGTGCGTAGTTTCAAGTACCCCGCAATCATCATGATGAGAATGGCAGTAAAACAATAAAAAGAGCGCGTCGATGAAGGTTTCTGCTCCGTTCGCTTCACTTATGCAAGCTCTTCTCTCGTCCGCAGAAAATGGAATTCCCGCGCGCGACGCGGCGATCCGCTCCTCGGCGCTCCCGGACTCGTCAGCCGACAAAACTACACGGACGCCCACATCGAAGGGCTGCGGATCGAGACGGCTAACAAGCCCATCTACAGCGAGGAGGGAATCCCCCAGATTCTGGTCGGGAGCACGGCGGTGATCCGCTTGTTCGGCACCGGCATCACGGAGGATACCCTGATCACCTTCACCGACGTGCCGGCGGAGAGGGGCGCCGTCTGCGACAAGATCAAGAGCAACGAATTTCCCGTGAATATCGCCACGTTTCAGCTCTCGGATCCCGGGAGAGAAAGTTCGATAATGAAATATCTGATGCATCCAATGTGCGTTTTTTTCAGGTGGAGAACGTAGAGAAATCTACCGCGATTGTTCGCGTGGTGTTGCCACCGGGATCGGCGTTTTACGTTTGCGTGAAACGGCCGATATACGAGAGAGAGAACCTGATGAAGGGGGAACACGTGCTGTTTAAACATCAGGGCACCACGATGTACAACACTGTGAGCACCCCTCTCTGTTCTCTTTTGTTTTCCATCTGTTTGTACTTGACTTTTTATTCCACTTGGATAATGAAAGAAAATTCTAGCTGTTATAATACTCTAATAAAATCTCGTTACTCAGTGGAAACAATTATTTATAGTTGAGGACTTTCAGATCCGCACGTATGAGAAATTACTACCGCTCTGGCTCACTATCATAGTCATTCTCATTTGCCTCGGTTTGTCCGCTCTTTTCTCCGGTCTGAATCTCGGTTTAATGGCGATAGATAGGACCGAATTGAAAATACTCGTCAATACCGGTACCGAGAAAGTAAGCAAAACAAAGCACCTCTCTGCTTTAAGGATTTTCGTTTCCTCCTCTCCAGCTCCAGCTCCGTTTTACTTATGTTGCACATGTTTCCTCTATTCGTTGTAGGAGAAAAAATATGCGAGAGCTATTCAGCCAGTGAGAAATCACGGAAATTACCTTTTGTGTTCGATTCTGTTTTCCAACGTTCTTGTCAATTCCGTGTTCACGATATTGCTGGATGATTTGACATCCGGACTAGTCGCTGTTATCTGCTCGACGTTAGCTATTGTCATTTTCGGCGAGATCTCGCCGCAGGTACGTCTCACGCAAGAGTTTTACGTAGCTTTCTTCCGTCATTTAAGAATTTCCGAGTCGCTGAGCCTCTCTCATCTAAACATACGAAACACGTGTTGTAGGCGATTTGTAGCAGGCACGGATTGTGCATTGGCGCAAAAACGATCTATCTGACCAAGTTTACAATGCTAATCACTTGCCCACTAAGTTACCCGATCAGCAAGCTTTTAGACGTGCTTCTTGGTGAAGAGATCGGAAATGTGTACAATCGAGAACGCTTGAAGGAACTCGTAAAGGTAAGAAATAAACAAATGACTGAGTATTGATCAATTAATCGGAGAATGTCTTACATACAATAAGACGAAGAATGTACAATATTTTGCGTGATTTTTCCATTTACCTGACAATGTTGACACATTTCTTATGCAAGCAATTGTAATTATTTGATAGAAGCATTTACAAATCTCGATATCTTGTAGAGTGAGGGAATGCTGCTTGAAGTGTCTTTGAAAAATGCATGAACACTTGAAATTGATGTATTAATACTATACAGGAAACTTTCTAGGTAACGACCGAATACAACGATCTAGAGAAAGATGAAGTAAATATAATTGCAGGAGCGTTAGAACTGCGGAAGAAGACCGTAGCGGACGTAATGACCAGAATTGAGGATGTGTATATGTTGAACTATAACGCCGTGCTAGACTTTGAAACTGTGTCTGAAATTATGAAATCAGGTACGGTCGGGGTCCCCTTCCGTCTTCCCTTCGTTCTCTCTTGGGAAAGAGGAATTTAATGAGCTTGCGTCTTCGTGTCAATCGGCGCTGCAGCTCGGAGATATTATCAGTTTAATTAAGCATTTATGCTACAGATAAATTTACATTTAGATAAGCGTTTATCAAGGCTCGCTTCGGTTACCTAAACTGATCAAGAAGATTTTCTTTTAACTTGACTCTCCGCCCAGCGACGACCAGCGAGACTTCGCGCGGGATTAATGTCGCGCGTTCCACTTTTAGGATTTTCACGTATACCAGTATACGAGGGCGTAAGAACGAATATAATGACGATGTTGTATATCAAAGATCTCGCATTTGTCGATCCCGATGATAACATGCCACTCAAGACACTCTGTCAGTTTTATCAAAATCCGTGCAACTTTATTTTCGAGGATGTTACGTTGGATATAATGTTTAAACAATTCAAGGAAGGTTCGTACGATGTAAAACTTTTCCACATTTAATCTTAATCAATTTTAATTGATTTTCATTGAATTACATAAATTTACATATATATTTTTAAATTAATTTTAATTAAATTACATAAATGTTAATTTAATTAATTTAATTAAAAGTAATCCATTAAAAAAATATATATATACAAAAATTATGTACATATATGCAAATATCCCATAAAGTATTAAAACAGATGTGCGATAAAAGTGGTGCTTGTGTATTTTCAGGTCATAAAGGCCACATGGCTTTCGTACAGAGAGTTAACAACGAAGGTGAAGGTGATCCGTTTTACGAGGTGATTGGTTTGGTTACATTGGAAGATGTTATCGAGGAATTAATTCAAGCTGAGATTATTGATGAGACAGATGTGTTTAGTAGGTTTTCGTTCACCGCTTACTCGCCACGGACTTCTTTTGCGATTGAAAGTTCACCCGAGTACCGTGCGAACGGTAAATCCGTAATGTACACGTGCTTTCGTTCTTGCAGCGGATAACCGGAGCAAACGTAAGAGGCAAGTACGCCCGAAAGTGCCAACGGACTTCACCATATTCGCGGAGAAGAAGGAGAATCAACGCATTCACATCTCCCCGCAGTTAACGCTTGCGATGTTCCAGTATCTGTCGACAAGTAAGCACCTTAATTCGTTCGCGTATTGCTGATAAACATTTATCGCTAGTGAACGATAATCTCACGTGAAATGTACGTGATTTCCAGCTGTAGACACATTCAAACCGGATGTCATATCGGAGACGATCCTACGACGCTTGCTGAAGCAGGACATCATTTATCACATCAAAGTGAAGTCGCGCGAAAAGGCGAAAACCGATCCCGCGGCGATAATCTATCAGCAAGGAAAAGCGATCGACTACTTCGTACTTATCTTGGAAGGTCGAGTCGAGGTGACGGTGGGCAAGGAGAACATGATGTTCGAGAGCGGCCCGTTTACGTATTTCGGATCGCAGGCTCTCACGGCTAACATCGGGATCGGTAAAGATGAAGCACTTTCTGATAAAGATTTTTTTACTTTCTTATATATCTTATATTTGTCTTCTTTTTTCTTTCTATGTCCAGCGGAGTCACCGACGAATTCAAATCCGCAGACGGTCGGGAGCATCCAGTCCGTCAACCTGGATTCCATGTTGCGTCACACTTTCATACCGGACTATACGGTGCGCGCCGTGGCCGAGGTATTTTACGTGAAGATCAAGCGATCGCTGTACCTCGCCGCGAAGCGCGCCACGCTCCTGGAGAGGAGCCAGAAGGATCCGTTGCCTAGTCAGGAACAATTCGACGACGAAGTGGAGAAGGTAGCATCTCGTTATAAATCGCGGAATATTAAATAAATAAAGTCTCTCAGTCAATCCCAGACGGAATAACTTCGGATGGCTTCGTTGGTGACTCCGCAGTTGCTGCACTCTTTGGAGGAGGATGACCGCAGTGTACCTGAATCTCCGGTATTGCCCGCGGACAAAGTCGTGCAGAACGAGAAGGGCAGGGACTCCATTAGCCATTCATCGCCCGTACGCAGCGTGACGGCGCCGACGTCGCCGCTTCCGGTCAGCGCCAGTCCGGTCACCAACGCAAAGTTCGCCTCGCCGCGGATCGACGGGAAAGCAAGGAACTTGACCAAGGTTGCCGCACGTTTTACATCTTCGAATGTTTAATCGGTCGCTTAATTGAACGCAGCGATTTAATTAACTCAGTTTAATGAGATGTTCATCTTTGACGATCTTGGTCAAGGCTTCGTTGATTCACGGCACGTTGTTCCAGGTGCAAACGAGTCCGGTAGAGGATCACGTCAAACGCGACTCGCTGAACGCGATAGACGCGGACGTTCTCGCCCGGCACACGGAAGCGGCGCGAATACTATCGACCAACAAGAAGACGAGCGACGAGGAGGAGCGAACAAATCTCTTGCCTAGGCAGGACAACTCTTAACGCTTGCAGAACGGCCGGCGGTGCTCGTTACTGTCGGCGAGATCGATTACCTTAAGAGCATCAAGCAACACAGAGCGGAACATGCTGGCATGACACATTTTGCTACTGTGGCACTAGGTACTTCACAATTATTTACAATATTTATCGTAAGAAGAGAGAGAGAGAGAAATACCTTTAGGGCTATCTTTAGCAATTGGCTTAGAGGCTGTACCCGACTCTTAATTCAGAAATTCTATCCTATGTGAATCGTTTCGTGAATGATGCAGACAATTCATTTACAGTCAACTCGTCGATAATGCAGTAAAGAAGCAAAGAGGCGAAGAATATGCAAATATTCGAAGCTACCGTCAATAGCATTTAATTTAGTCGATAGAAACGCGATACGTGCTCATACTTGCAGTCTCATACTGTCTCTTTTAGGCTTGCGCGATTAGCTCGTAAGTGAGTTGCTCTGATAACGCGTCAGTTTCTGAAAAAAAGAAGAAAAAAAAACGAAGAGCTGGCTTCCATTTTACAAACGTATGTCAACGACTTCTTTGCCTTTTTTTTATATATATATACATATATATATACGCACACACACACACACATATATACATACATATTTTTTTATATTTCTAGATTTTAGTATCACAATGTTCTCTATTGTTGTAACTGCTGTGCCATGATTGCGATATATGCGTGTTCGGTAGGAGCGAGTGTAAGCGGTTATACGCGGGTACAGTGATCTTAGCTAATTCAGAGAGAGAGAGAGGTGGTAGGAAGAACTACGCTGTAATAGAAAGCAGTACAAATGAAGAGAGTATAAACAGTAGATTAATATACACTATTCGATTATTTGTTTTGGATGAGGAACCGCGGTTTTTCATTATTCTTGCATCTCTCCTGGGTTGTGTGATCCTGATGAACGTGTACGATAGACTTAAATGGTCCAGTTAGTGAGAGCTAGCGGCAGGAAAAGGGGCTTGGTACATAACCGACGTAATTACTTGTACTTTTATTACGTGCCTTAAGAAAATTCTCTATGTAGGTACTACAATTGCGTGCTTTATATCGGGGGGAAAAAAAGCAATTATTCCTTTCTCCTTTTCTTTTTCTTGAGAGAGAACCAAGTTTTTCAAGTTGACGTATCAAATAGTTACATTCCCGTGATGACTGCTGCAGCGGCATGTTGGAGGCATTATTCTACACACACTCGTGCATCACTTTTCACTTTTCTCGCATTCGTCGTCCTAGCGGAGGAGTTAGATAAGCAGAGGAGGAACGTACCGTACCTCTTATCGATATCGTTGAGATTAAGAAACGGAGCGAGAGGTATTATCTTGGTGCGCTGATTTTTCTCGTAATGATTTAATCGCCCGGCTTCGAGTGACGAATTACTCGCGCTTAATATAGCGTGCGTTGATTCATTTCAGACGGTGGACACAAATGTAAATAGGAAACAGATTCAGTCTTTGTTTTTCTCTCTCATCAGTAAGACTTGTCCACATTTATTTTGTAACTGCATTGTGGTACTTAATTTGCGGCCGAATTGCCGTGATACTCACGACGTTGAGAGTTATTTTATGCAGATGGATGAAATTTTTGCTACAGAAAGGATGTAATTACAGATGAAGAACGAATTTTTCTAGCGGAGTAAGCTTTTGTTGGAACATTGAAGATGCGTGAAGTTTGAAAGGAAAAAATATGTATATATATATACGAAGTCTGCCTTCTATTGTACAATTGTCTGTAAACGTTACATCATAATTTCAGGAGTGAGTGTCGAAAGTTACAGCGTGAAGCCTCGCTCGTCATTCTGTAGCGTTGTTGTTGGCATCTTCTCGCGAGCTTAATTTTCATAAACTGTTGCCTTGTTTGATAAATTATTTTGATGATAAATATATGATTAATCGAACTGTGTTGTTGTTAATCGAGTACTTACGAATGTGTGTACGTTAAAGTGTGCGGCGGTGCTATTAATCGTTCAGCATAAAGCGTTTCCTGCGTTAAGAGCCAGAATCTTTTTCTCATGTGTTCATATGAGGCGATTCTCAGTCAGCAGATGTCGATCATTTGCATGTCATCATTCATGATGATGAATCGCGATGCGATAAAAACAGACAAGAACGCGATACAAATAATTGAAGAGCCAGAAATCTGAATTCGAAACGGATTCTTCGCGTCTGCTAATCGTGAATCACCTCTGCGTCGGAACATTTGATGAGGCTTGACACTTATAATTTTCGGATCCTTCGGAAAGCGTATCGAATTTTTAGGGGATGATTATCTGACGCCGTTCTTATATAGATCGTCGATCGAAGTACCTACCGCGAGAAGAGAAAAAAAAACTGCAATGTGAGCGCAACATTAATATTTTGTACTATCCAAGTCTATAAATAGAGATGTTAGGCGTAGGAGAGAAAATATATCGCATACGCGAAGCATTCTATTGCAGGATAATAGATCTAGATGTAATCTTACATTATACGATTAAACTGTTAAATATATAGACGAAGTTACAGCGTGAAGGATGAATATAAACGTGACATTTTTTACAGAGATGATTTACATAGTGTACGTATTATATAATATAGTGAATGTAGAGACGCGTTAATGTATGATCTTCATTTCTCGTCGTATTTATTGAGATCTATCATCATATCCATCATTTTAAAGTAATGATTATATAAACTGCCCCCCTGCCCCTCTGTATGTTTAGTACTTTGTGATCATCGATCCCTGGCGATGTATACTTATGTTATATGTGTGTTCTCAAGTGAAACACTTGGATTACTGTCGCAGTTAATGGAGCATTAAAGATCAGTTACGAAATGTACCCTTGAGATATCAAAACTTAATATACATAGAGAGATTTAATAGGCAAAGAATGATGTAAACACAAATGTAATTTAGATAAATGAGAGTTTGAAGAATAATAGTGGATCTAACGAGTGGCAATGTTTTGTAAGGAATGAATTAACCAAAAACATGCTCTTCCTTAGATTATCTTCCTTTTATCTTTATAAAACGTTATATACATTTACTTGCATTTATCACAATTTATCATCGGAATGTTTCATAAAATTTCCTTTACGCAGATTTTCACACGCTTTCATTTAATGTAAAGAATGTAGCATAAAATTCCCAACTTCTTGTATCCGTTCTGTACAATCACACAATTGTATGTATAACATAAAAAAAAGATATAAATACTTTATATCAATACCTAATTAGCATTCTGAAAAATTAAAGACATTTATTGAAAGCTAAAACTATATAGTTTGTGTACATCATTCATACAAAAGAATAAAATCTTTATTACATAACAATATTAAAATTTTATGAAAGCGGTATAAGAATATTACAACTATGTGTGTAACAGATTGGTGTACAAAAGTAGTTCATTTTAATCAGTCTATTCTCCAAGACAATAGTAAAAAATTTATCAATTTCTAATCAATATTTATCTCTTAAGCATTAAAGATAAAAAGCTATTATGTCAATTTTAATTCAAAAATTACTCCCAGTACATTATAGCTCTGACTTTCGTATGACTTCCTTAATTTCGCACAATTTTGCCATGCTCAAATCTTTGTCCTCTATTAAATTTCGCAATGACGTTATCTTAGTGTCTATGAAAACTGTCTTGTCTCTCTTTGGTCCTATTTTTCTCTTACGATCCCTATAATCCTGTAATGAATAATTTATGAAGTCAGTTATAAGGCACCAAGGATGTTGCTTATCCATTAACGTAATCAAATCTAGGCCGACGGTCGAGGAGCACAATATCTTGTCTTCATTGATAGGCATTTCTATCGTAAGCTTTGTATCCCTAATTTCCTTTATGCAAAATACATTACGATTTTTAGAAAGGAAAGTGAACACCACATGACTGTTCTTTGGCAATTTATCAATACTTAGGGTAAGATAACGATAATTCTGCATCCTGGACACCTTGATGTCAGGTTTTATTTTAAGTCTCTGCTTCGAGGCATACATATTTATGCGCCTCAATCTATCCTGCTCAACTGCCAAGCTCTCGTAGAGCACATCCAACTGCTTCACTTTGGCACAGATCTTCTCCATGATGAGATCCGTTCTTTGAAACATGCTTGTGCAGAGGCCAACGTCGTTGCTGGCCAACAGAGAGCTCTCGAACTTCTCCAGAGAGAACTCTACCAGCTCGTTCTCCTGCGAGAGACCTAGAATCACATCCGACCTGTAATGTTGTATGCACCTAAATGTCCTCTCGTCCACTGGCGTCTGCTGAACAACTTTGGTGGACAGCTCCTTTCTCACATAGTACATCCGGAACTGATCACAGTATAGGATCCAGATAACGTTCTTAGTCTGCAAGCTGAAGCCAGCACAGAGCACCGATGTGTTCCTCCCATTTCCTCCCAGATGCACCTTCTCGAAGGCTAAATTATCATTCTTGCCGTACACCAGGATCACCGTGTCTGCGTCCACGAGATGCAACAGCACACCCGCTACCTTATTACCCCGTTTCACTGCACTGGTGTTCACAATGGTGATGTCGCTCATGTAGATCAGCTGTACAGCATCTCCCCTCAGTACAAACAGCTTCCGGTGATGTGCGAGGACGCAGAGCTTCTGCTCAGCCTCCCAGTTGGCAACGAGACAGTTGACAAACTGTGTTTCGGTGCTTTGCAGGGCCAGAGGAAGGGCGTGCACCTTGTCGGCCACCTCCGACGAGGTGGTGGAGCACTGAAACAACAACCGGGAGGATTTGCTCTGCTTGTTGTCGAGGTAGACGCCGTTCCGGTAGGCGACGATCACCTCCCAGTACTCGGCGCCCATCGCGAGCGCGTTCTTGCTGAGCAGGGCGAACTCGCTGTTCCGCGACAGCTTGTAGGCCCCCTGCGGCGTGCAGATCATGAACACTCTGCCATCGTAATCACTGAACCACTGGATCTTCCGGACGGACCCTGGCGTCGACAGGACTCGCGTGTCTCGCGCCGCTGAACCTTCTTTCGTGTACGGGAAGATGACGAGCTTGTCGGGAGACCAACAAAAGCAGGTCTCCCGACCGTAAAACTCGCACACGAGGAATTGTTGCAGCTCGATGTTTTCATCATCGAGCACGATGTGCATTCTTCACCGTTTACTTAATGGCGTTCATGATGTACGCAAAGAAGAACGTTGTACATACGCAAGAAGATTGAGATTGAAAGGTTTGAGGTTTGAATCATCGGGTCCGCTTGGGCGCGCCGAATAACCTAACCTGTGTCTGCGCAACATCATCGCGCATGTGAAGAGCAAGAGCCAATTGCTCTTTTCAGCTGCACTGTTTGGAGTACTTTGGGTAATTTCCCCATATTTTCATAGGGAGTATCTAGAGAGGCGTTCAAAATTTGGCGCACTTACAGTGAGTAACAAAAATATTCGGGCACCACAGTATTTTTGAATATCGGTGTATATTTCAATTGTTTAGGAATGACAAAAATAAAAATTTTTTTCTTATGATGTATCATTTATTGTAGTTAACAAAAATATGCAATTTAATGTATCTATGTTTAGCCATTACACTTTTATAAACATTAAATGAAATATTGTCCGATTTTCGCGTTACAAAAATATTCGGACACTCATACCAAATAAGGTATTTTAAAACTTAACCGTTGAAATTTCAATACTTGGTAGCATAGCCCTTTTGATTTTGGACATGCTTCAAGCGTTTAGGCATACTAGAAATAATTTTTCTTAAATATTCGGGACTTATTTGTTGCCATTCTTCTTGTAACTTCTTTAACTCTTCTTTTGTACGTATGGGAGTTAAGCGTATTCGCCGGTCCAAATCATCCCACAGATTTTCGATGGAATTTAAGTCTGGTGATTGAGGTGGAGGGTGCAACACTTTGGGACAATTATACAATAAAAATTCTTGTACAATTCGAGCTTTGTGTTTGGGATTATTATCTTGATAAAATTTGAATGTTGCTTCAATTCCCATGTGCGCAGCACTTTGCAGTAAATTATCTTTTAATAACTTCAAGTATTTGTTTTTGTCCATAATATCTTCAATAAAAACTAAATTGCTAACACCAGCGGTTGAAATACAGCCCCAGACAAGTATACTTCCTCCACCGTGCTTAAACGTAGCACGCAAATTTTTTGGATCTAACTCTCTGTTACGTTTACGCCACACCATGGCTCGTCCATCGGACCCAAAAATATTGAATTTACTCTCATCGCAAAAGATCACATCATCCCACCATGTTTCATCCTTGCTACTAAATTCTTTTGCAAACGCCACACGTTTTCGCCTGTTCACCTCGTTAATAAATGGTTTTTTTTCTGGCTACTCGGCCATTATATCCATTTTCTTTTAATGTTCGACGAATTGTTTGGGGATGCACACTTTTTCCAGTTTCTTGAGAAACTTCAACTGCTAATTTTGGAGCACTCAAACGTGGATTTTTTTGTATCTTTCGTACAACTTGTCTGCGTTCTCTAACATTTAATATCCTTGGCCGGTCAGTTTGCGCTATGGATTCAATGCGATCTTCTCGTTGGAACCTTCTTATAATGTCCGCAACAGTGCTCTTACTTAAATTTAACGGGGTACCAATTTCACGATAAGATTTTCCTTTTTCACGATGAAAAATCACGAGTTGTCTTATATTGAAAGATGTATTTTTGCTTTTGCGACCCATTTTCACTGACGATAGACGTAATACTGAGGATAAATGGAATTCCAAGTTCCTGATACTCATAGTATGTTTGTAAACATTGGTTTTGACCGAGATACTGGTGTCTTAGATAATGTATTGCCTAATATATTGAGAAAATATATTAACTGTCCAAATATTTTTGTAACGCGAAAATCGGACAATATTTCATTTAATATTTATAAAAATGTAATGGCTAAACATAGATACATTAAATTGCATATTATTGTTAACTACAATAAATGATACATCATAAGAAAAAAATTTTTACTTTTGTCATTCCTAAACAATTGAAATATACACCGATATTCAAAAATACTGTGGTGTCCGAATATTTTTGTTACTCACTGTATATGTATATAATAGCAGGAGATAATAGTCGTTTCTGGCTGTAGTCAGTTTTCTTTTCGAGAATATTACAGGTTTGTACAGTTTGTATAATACTAAATGTTTGTGTCATTTTAATAAATAAATTTATTACGTGCAAACAATCTGGTTTTAATCAACTTGTTCTGCACGGATGAATGATACATATAATAAATGTTCGCGCCACATGTTTTCCTTCGTCGAGATGTCGACGTGTCGGCAGAATTAAGACTTAATAAGACGTGTCGGAAGAATTAATAAAATTAATAAAATTTATTTCGATATATGCTGGACGATCCAATCCTTGAAAGTGGATACTCTTGTATATACGTCTGGGTATCCGACAGCGCACGGTTGAACGAACGACGCAAGACCGATTTGGACACCGTTCGCAACGAGTGGGCTACCGGAATCACCCTGAAAGAAACGTTTGTTAAAAATTATATTTGAGCGATGTTGGTACTATCATTCATTTACACTAGCGAGCAATTATAAGAGGGAAATTTACGCGCACTTGATAATCCATATTTCTTTCATTAACATTAATTCTTGGTACTCACGTGACATGCTCCCTGACCATATTGCGAAAACGCACAAATCTGACTGTCCAGTACATCCCATAACAATTTGCACTTGGCTTGTGAATAGACTTTCAAATCGAGTTTTTGCAGTTTATTCGGTATTTTACCCAAGAACTAAAAAAAGACAAATTTGACAAATTTAAGTTTACGCGTAAAACGGTACCATTGTTTGAAGAATAATTCGGAAAGAGATGATATTGTTAACATAGCTTTTCTACTGCTCTCTTGTGAGTGACGCGCATCGAACAAACGAGAGGGTATGCACGTACGATGTTTCGAAACAATCATTTTTTTAATTATTATACTTCTTACTTTCAGCTTTCCCCATCCAGTCAGGAAACAGAGTTCGCCAACTGCCACGGAATCGTTGTTTGCGAGAGAGATCGGTTGCACCACCTTGTTGTATGTTATATCTCTCTTTAGACGGAGCAAGCCGATGTCGTTGCGAATAAAATTCATATCAAAATCAGTATGAATAATGACTTTTTCAACGGCATACGCGTAACCAGTTTTATTCAAAAAGTTGGTACCGGCGTTAACCGTTACATCTTTGAGAACGTTGGGATCGGTCAACCTAACAAATTAATGAAATCATATATTTGCCTTAATTGGTAAGCGACAAGATAAAAGGTAATTTGCTTTTTAATAGTTATTTTCGTTATTGTTCTCTCAATAATAAACAATACGTCGAGAAACAAGAAGCGTTGGAATACTCTCGAGAATTTATGAAACAATTAAATAATTATCAAAAGGTTACACGATATTCTTTGCACGTGATGAGAACGATCAAAAACAATAAGGACACGTACGATGCGAGGCAATGAGCTGCGGTGAGAATGTAACGTTTAGCGATGATAGATCCACCACAGAAATGGTTATTCTTCTGCCTCAGAGACACCATGTAAGGATACCCGCCGACGAAAGCGTCATTGCCGCCGACGATGTGAGTGCTCGGCCGACCTATTTCAAACAAGAACAAAAACATATAATATAAACGCATTTTATTTTAAAACACTTATAATTCTCCAATTCGCGATAGAGATACGCGATAGAATGAATTAAAAAATTATTATCATGTTTCTTCTTGACAAGTACGCAAAATAAATATTGAATAATTCATTTGACATTTTCTGCATTAAAAACCGCATTCTGCATTAAACGGAGGAAGTTATTACATAATAAATAATACATAATAAAATAAATATCAATTTGAGTTTTGCGAAATCACGGACCATTATTGTAAGATTGATAGCAGACATTAAAACCGGTATATAATTTTCATTAAATGGACATGCGTTGGTACTCACTCAAAGCATACTTATTTTAATGTCCATTAACGTCCAAGTCCAATTCGCATTTAACGCAACGATGTCTGTTGTATAAATATTCCATTTCTACTTACCATGGCCGACCGCTGCTAAACAACAAATGATCAGGAGACTGCGTGCAAAGAGTGCGTGCATCGCGTAAGAGTAGAAATCTACTGTCGAAGAAAAAGGTTTCTTCGTTGTATATATATACCAACGAAGTATGTTTACATACGCATGGCATGCATATATCTGAGTGAAGACGTATGCTTTTGAAACACACGACAATTTCAAGAACTAGATAAAACCTTGATTAGATATCCGATATCAATTTTGACAGGACATGTACGTCGCGTTACTCAAGAGTTAGAGATTTTATTATATAATAATAAATCATTCATCCGCATATTGTATATTGAAACTGAACGAATAGTAGTAAACATTTCGCTCCCTGTTAGACTGACGGAAGTGATATTCTTTTAATCAATTTTACATGTTTCACCGTCGTAATTTCTTTCAGGAGAATCGGGCATTACGCCCACTTATCTGGTGCAACAGGTCTACGACTATCTATTATTATATCTGATGTCACATATCCTCCGATAAACGCATCAAATATCGATATGATAATACGTGATTAGGAAAGAGGTAATAAAACATTAATGTTAAAAGTAATTAAAATCAAGTGTGGTGAAGCTTTCAATTTATTAAATTTAAACAACATCAACGGTGTGTTCCTCCAGCCAAGATCGATAAGCATACACCTTTGTGAACTTGTCGGCAATCCCTAGTGCACATGGGACTACGAAGGACGCAATTCCAATCTGAGCGCCATTAGCGAGGAGAGCGCTGCCTGAATCACCCTGCAACGTCATATGTGCAATTATCGTAAGTAAACTGATACATGGTACACGACTATATTACTTGAAGTCGGAAAGAAACAAAAAGTATGTATTATGTACTGTATCTATACACAGTACTGTTTGTTTCTTTCCGACTTCAAGTAACGCAAACTCAAATATATATGCACGAGCGTAAACTCACAAAGCACACTCCTTCGCCTGCTTTTGTGAGAGTGCAGATGTGATTGTCGGTTACTTGCCAAGATTCACGTTTACATTTTTCGGGAGAGTAAACTTTTAAGGCAAGTTCTTGTAAGGTGTTAGGCGTAGGTCCATTTACCTGCGAAAATGCACGATGAATCAATGACCCGCGTACGTATTGCCTTAAGCAGGTGAATGTATAATTGTTTTTGCGGCGATCATCGCGAATTATGACCAGTATATGATTATACGCTTATTATAGCCAGAATTCAGATGGTACGTTTAGTAGTTGCCCCGATACGTCGTAACGTGTCGTGTCGAGCCAAACTTGAATAAAATGATCAATCGTGTAAAGTTTCTTGTAAAGACCTACCGAGGTTCTGCCCCAACCGGACACGACGCAAGGTGTATTTTCGCCAGCAGAATCCTCTTGCGCAACCGCAATAGGTTTTATCACATTGCTGAACACAATGTCTCTGTTTACCCGAATAAGACCAATGTCGTTATTAAGTCTGTAATCGTCAAAACCAGCGTGCCACACTGTGCTTTCTGTTTGATAAACGTCACCCGTCTCGTTCAAATAGATCGTTCCAGCGTGGACTACGAGTTTCTTAGGATCGGCCAGACTGTTATGAAATTATATATATTTTTATCAAAATCTATCTGATGGTTATTTTGTGCGTATAAATGCGAAAAGAAAAGGAAACATACTTTTAATCATCTATTAAAGGTAGATGTCGAAATGTAAAAAATAAATAACATGAATATGAAGATACTTTACGTGTTCACACAATGAGCTGCGGTAAGAATGTAACGTTTGCTAATAATTGACCCTCCGCAACGAAACCTGCCATCGTACTTCAGGGCAACGTGGTGTGGATACTTGCCGACCGGTGCATCGGTACCACCGATGATATGGCTCGTTGGTAAGCCTTAGTGGATAAAGAATTTTATGTATTTTTATTTATACACGTCAATGTTACGTTAATCATTTCCTGATTAAGCCAATGAAATTAATCGGAAAAAATGTCTATGACAGCACAAAGTATCCTCCAGAATATTATCAAAGTTACTTTCTTAATCAGAAATTCGGTCGATAAGAGCGATTATTCCTCGATTAATTTTGTTTGAAGCAACTTGAAACGTTTGCCTACGTTAGTATTTATTGCTCGCTTTAATCCTTTATTGCTTTTAGCGAAATTGATTTTTTTCTAAAGCGTAATAGATTAGGTTTTCTAAAGCGTAATAGATTACCGTGGACAACGAATGTCAGGCTGAGTAGGAGGAAACTGAGAGCCACGTACATGACTGCCAATGTGTGCCGCGCGCAGCGAATGCTCGCGTGTCGTTTATCGGCTATGTTTTATAGTCGGTTTATCAATTATCCAATCTATGTAATCTGTGAAATCCGAATGATGTCAAGACATATTTTATTTTATGCCGTTTTTTATCTCTACACTTATTTCACTTCATACGCGAGAAACAACAAACGCGCTTCCGGTTTTCGATTGTAAATACGATTTAGTTTTTGATGCGCGTAAAAATACGATAAAGATCTCAGTGTTATCTTTCCAAGCATAATCATTCAACATTCATAATCAACTTATTTATTACTTTTTAAAGTTTTGTGTTTCTCGGTTTATTCTTGGATCCAAATAAATCCGTGTAAAGATAAATCTGACCATGTGCACGATTATCAACGATCGCAAGCTAAATGCGATTTTCGTTAATCATTCTTATCTAAATGCTCTTCTTACATAAAAATAGTTAAATTTCCAATTGTACATAAAATAACGCTATTGTAAATTGACATTTTGATATTCGACGATGCTATTAAACGTTTTTCTACGTTAGTCACTGAGATCGATATATCATTTCCGTTTTTTATCTTATAATCAAACGGATTTCCCAATCGCGCGTTATCTAGAAAAGTACTTGATACGCACGCATACTCATACGGTTGTGCACGTTATCTGCAATGACAATCTATTTCGTGTTATGATTAAAAGAATGATGAGCAGGAAGTTACATTAGACACGTTACGTTAGTGAATAACTTGAATAATACTATTTAACTTTTGACGAAAGAGTCTTCTTTAAGGACAGATATTTTCGTCGTCCAAACTGATATCACTTCTTTTCAGTTACGAGTAACGTGTAACTGAAGTAGCGTAAAAACGTAAGCAGGAGCACTTTGAGCGCAGGCTTCTTCTGGCTATGTTACGTTTAGAAAGTGCAGATAAACGCAAATAAAGTTCAGATGGCAGGAACAAAGCTTACGGCGGGTTAAGATTTCTTTACTCTTGTCTTTTCAAAATTCTCAAGACGTCCGCTTTGTTCACGCACGACACGCTCGGTCGTGAAAAACTTTCTAATGAGAGGAACGAGATGAAAGGGCCTGTTTGCAAATCATTAGTCTGACGATAGAGTCGCGCTCGAGACGAGGAGGTACGGTTTTTTTTTAACGTGACGCCTACGTAAGAACAATTTGAGTTTCTCTTTGAGAAATCCGACCGTAAATATTCGAGTTAACGTCCATTACTTAAGATTGCAGGCTTTACCATCATGCGAGCAATCGAACCTGTTCTACGAATACAAGTAAATAATTTCTCCGTATTTTTTGTAGCTGTTAATATGTACACGCGCGCGCGCGCGTGTAAATATTCTATTCTTTAGGATGATTCTCGTGGCGTAGCGAGAGGAACAAATACGGGGGATCTGCGGTCCCCAAGGATCGGGTGCGAAAGAAGGCGATTGCGAATAACAAGAACCCTTCGTCTAGCACGGGCCTTGATCCTGTTAACGGGATTATCCCGACGTTGTCGATGGAACCGTGAGAGAAAATTAGACGGGTTTGGACTTTTTGTCGCGTCGGCTGGATATCATCTTAACGATTCCATTAGAAAAGCGCAAATTGATTGTTTCCCTTCCGTATAGGTGCATTCCCTTGCGGTTCTTGCGAGTCTATTCTCGCACGATGCAATCGTAAAATGTTTCTTGTAAAAACGCACCAAGTCAGAGATAAAATCCCGCGTAAGCGTAATCTTTCGAGATAGTACCTCCGACGACGAGCAATCGGTATCTTTTACTGCGATAGCACTCTCATCCAGCATCGGAGTGTCAGGGTGACTCGCAATGCGCGATCATGATATTTACATATGTATATCGTTTATCGCGTCGCTAGGGAGAAGGCTCCACGCCGCTGACATCCCACAGGGCTCTCCATATATCCAAATCGCATTAGCGCGCTGCCCATTCCGGGCTAAGCTGCGCCCTGAACGATTTGATATGCGTGAGCTGTAACCGAGTTAACAATCCGATATGACAGATGGTGTTTCGTGCATATCGCATTGCTAACGCGAATCGTTCTAGTCTCGACAAACGCCGTTTCGGCTGACCGTGGTTAACCACGTCGCATCTCTGTTCATAGATAGACTATGATATCTGATGTACGATAAAGAACTATTGGGTCATTAAGTATGAAACTTTACAAATGCAAAAGCGCCATCTTTAACATTTGTTGTCTCAAATTTGGCGCCAGACGTCAGTATCAGGTTAGGTTAGTGTGATAGATGTATGTTCGCTCTTCAAATGCCATATTTGTTTGTTCAAATATCTTCATTAGTTTTATTGGTGGATTCTTTTTTATAGAACTATGGAAAAGTCCAAAATTCGTGTGATTTATGAATATGAGTTCCGCCGTGGAACCACAGTAATATCAACGCTGTATTTGGTGAAGGTTCAACTACTAAAGCAACGGTGGGCAATTGGTTCAAAAACTTCAGAGATGGAGATTTCAGCCTCGCTAATGAGCCACGTGGAAGACCAAAGACGAAGGTGGATAATGATCACTTGAGAGTCGTAGTAGAGTCCGATCCATCTCAAAGTACACGTGAATTGGCATCGATATTCAATGTTTCCATACCCACCATATTGGTTCATTTAGCTGCAATTGGTAAGATAAAGAAGTTGGACAAATGGGTCCCGCACGAATCGACCGATGCGCAGCAGGCGCAACGTCTAGAGGCTTCACTTTCTTTGCTTTCCCGTCACAAAAATGAATCTTTTTTTAATCGAATTGTGACCTGCGATGAAAAGTGGATACTCTACGACAATCGTAAACGCTCACATCAGTGGTTGAACGCTGATGAACCACCGAGACATCACGCGAAACCCAACATTACACAGAAGAAGCTTATGGTGACTGTTTGGTGGTCCAGGTCAGGTGTTATCTACTACAACTTTATGAAACCTGGTACATCGATAACGGCTGAAGTATATTGCAAGCAACTGGACGAAATGATGCAACAACTTGCTATTAAACAACCGAAATTGGTCAATCGGTCAATGCCAATGCTGTTGCATGATAATGCTCGACCGCACACTGCACGACTGACCGTGGCAAAGCTACGGGAGTTGGAATTGGAAACTCTCCGTCATCCACCATATTCACCAGATCTATCACCTACCGACTATCACTTCTTCCGGAATTTGGACAACTTGTTGGTGGGAAAATTGTTCAATTCTCAACAGGCAGTCGAAACAGCCTTCCGCGACTTCATCGATTCCCGTACTCCTGGCTTCTATAGTAAAGGCATAGACCAACTACCACTAAAATGGCAAAAGTGTGTAGATAACATGGGCGCATACTTCGATTGAAAATAAATCATGTCCATGTGCCAAAAAATGCAAAAGTTTATGTTCTATTTGTAAAGTTTCATACTTAATGACCCAATATGTCGCGCATAGACAATGCAAACACGTTGAATTGTCCAGCGATATCGCTGATCAGTGATAGCTACTGTGGTACGTATATGTATCCCCCTCTCTCTGTATCGATGGAACGAAAGAAGAAAAATCTAGCAGATAGTTAATACACTCGCGGCAGAGATTAGTCCGTTAATCGAATCCAAGAAAAGAAAAGGTGCAAACAAGTGCTGACGAGCGTCATGGTGCGCAACCGCTTCGAGGATTATCGCTTTCGGAAACGTACCGCGGGGTTTTCTCCATCCCCAAGTCACCGTCGGAATCCTCGAAACGGCACGATGGCCAGCTCTCAGTTTCTTTCAACTTTTTCAATGTCCACTCGATGCCGCTCGAGTGCCGGCATATATACTTACGACGATTTTACAGCGCGGCCAAGGTCAGGCCAAGTGCGTCGAGCGCGTTCTTCTGGTATAATCGCCCCGTTTGAAGAAAAAATTACTCCCTCAAACATCCCGAACCGACCGAGAGATCGATGGGAATCTGCGAGTCGTGGGTGCGACGACCCCCGAAAAACGCCGTGCGCGCGCGCTCGAGAATGCCTTTTGAGTGGGCGATAGTTACTTTTATGCCCCGTAATTATACATTCCTGTAGCCCCTGTGGGCTGCGAGTTTTAGGGTTACATTTAGATCGCTCGAAACGACGACTCACCTGGCATTTCGCGCGCTTCTCCCACGATCCACCTCGCAACGTCATCGACAATCGCGAGTCGATTGCTGTTGCGTTGCAACGCTTCAGGAGGGAGTTAACGTTAATGGTATCCCTGTAAAACTGAACTAATCGTAATTGCGATACAATGCGAGGTGTACAAAGTAAGCTGTCGTCGTGATCTATCTTATGTGTCAAATATGAAACAACGAACCAGGTGAAACGGAAAGTTCTTTTCCATTTATGTGTATACATACATATACGCACAGTTAATTTTCTTTTATTGTACGAATTATACAAATGAATTGTGTGCCTAATCACGCGTGCAAATGTTAGCAAATGCTATCATTAATTGTACTATACATTTATGTTGCGTGATACAAGTACTCGCAGAGATGTCGCGCGTTTCTCATGATCGAGAAAATTTTATTATACTTGACACGTTGAGATAATGAACGGCTTTTACGAATGATGCTTTTGCTGATAATCCGATTCTGACGGGAGATCCCCAAAGTTGTATATTGTGATTTGTCGTACGTTTCTCGATATTCATTATCTGCATTGATCAATAAAAATCGCGACGTTATCGTAAAGTGGCCGTAGAACGCGCCGAGACACTGCCACGCGGATGCACGATGATAATTATTAGTGTACAAGCTACCCTGTATTTACCAAGGACCTATTATTAGTACGAACACGTATTACCGTCGGGTTCTCCTCCGTTTATGGCTCATAAGTGATTTCCACCATGAGCGTCCGAGGAAAGTATCAGTAAATTGAGTACTTGAGCGCGAAGAAGACGTCAATACGTGACGGCTCTTTCGTCTTACATGAATTTAAGGTTTGTTTTAGAATTTGCACGCATTAGGGCCATTTACACGCTTCCATTATTGCGAAACACATTTGCTACCATCCAATGAGTGACAATAAACAAGTTTGTGATAAACGTCAGATCTTAGAAACGCGTTGCTACGAAAGAATGATGCATAAAACAATGATGACATGTAATAAAAGAGTACGAGGTGAAAGTATGATCGATTGTCGGACGATTTAAATTATGCGTCGCTAATAGGGATAGCTCGTCACGTTCTTGTTTCAGTTCTTAGTTTCGGTCGTTTCAAGAGAGCGTACTGTACAATCAATATCAATAGAAGAATAACATTACGTTCTCGCTGTTACAAACTCAATATGATATCTGGCTTGTTGCGCTGATATAAATTTTAATGCATTTGCGACTATTGTAATATCATGTGTTGCGTGGCTGTTTATTATTTACGTATAAATAGGATCATCTCCGGATGATTTCATCAATTAATTAATGCTACCGGATTAGCAGTTTTCAGCATCGATTGCACAAATGGCACTACGATTTGTTGATATCATTAAATGTAAATATTGAATGCAGCTGACTGCCTATCGTCACTGTGCGATGTTGTAAGAGCAACAAATTATTACATGTTTAATATGCATATTTAATCAATTTACTGTATTCAACGATTCAACGCCGGAACATTGATTTGTGCGATTCACCTCTTCAAATGCGGCATTACCGCATTTCATTAATTTAAACAGAGCTGGTGTTCGATTAGATCTCTCTTATAATTTCAAAAGTACTCCAAAACGCGTTTGCGGTTGCGTTTGCATGATGTTACCTGTATGCGTAAGCGCGGATTCGATGGATATCTTGTTTTAGATCTCGTTCCTGCATAGAGGTTTTCTAAATTTATTAACCCATTGTTTTACAAAATGTTGCTAGAAAACGTCTGCAGTTTGTCTCAGCTTTGACTTGAATAAACTCAATAATCTCATGCGCCTTTTCGCCTATCGATTTTAGGGGCGAGTGAACGTTTACATTTACGCCGTATTACGAGCGTGTTTTTCGACGCTGTCCGTAATAGTGACTACGGCGAATCGTAGATCGTGATTAATAGAGCGGGTCCGGCGGGATCTACGTGCCGACGAATCGAGGAGCGCTCAGCGTGAAATTTACCCGATGAATTGTTCTCACAATTATCATGATCTACGGGTTCGGGGATCCAAGAAACACGAAAGTCTCGAAGCAGTCCGCTAATCTCTGTTCGGCGAACCCTTCACTTTAGCACCCTTCCCCTCGCCCCCCCTCTCTCTCGCTCTCTCGCTCTTTTTCTCCCTTTCTTTCCCCAACGCGCTACCTTCTCCTCCTCAGTCCAGCCGCTGGCATCACCCTTTCGGGCCATCTTTTCACCCACACTCGCGCCGCGGCGGCGATACTTTTCAGTGAAGAACGGTTCCGCCGACGCGCGCGCGAGGATCTCGGAAATTTTCAAGTCGACCGCGAAACTATAATTATCTTTTGGGCTATGCGCGGTATGCAGCGAATAGGTGCGCACGAGAAACTGACCTTCGACGCAAGTTACCTCCGAAAGAGAGGGTTACTCTCTTTTTCCTACGATCGAGCCAGGTTAGATATTTCAAGTTTCAGTCGAACCTTTTCGCAAGATATTAGAAAACATAGCAATGATTTCAAGTCTGTTACAGTTTAAACCTCATTATCGTTGATTAATTAAATATCTGTATATGTAAATGAATCATCATCATCATTTCTTACGTAAGAAATTTTGCCAAATCTTTAACACTAAGTAGGCTCTTAAAAAATTGTTAAGTGTCCACAAGACTGTCAAGCTGAAATGACATTTTTGTAAAGCTTCCTTCAACTCGTCATCATACGTCGAGATTAACTGTAGATGGGGTAAGGTTGCCACCATTGGACCGTTGCCTTCATTGAACCACTAAGGTATTTCGAAAACTAAAACGACTGTTTGCAAAAGAAAGAGATAGAACGCACGCGCACGCGTCCCCCCGCTGTCCCTCTCGCGCTCAGTTCCATGGCGGTCGCTACTGCAGAGTGACACGTGGCAGTAGGTTTTAAATACCAAAAAAATACAAATTTTGAAATAACCACCACAAGGAAGGTATCCCAAGTGTCCCTCTCCGATTTTAATGGAATTGGATTTGTAGAGGGGGTCAAAATATTCGATCCGTGTTTTTTTTTATCAGCAACCAAACATGTTTAAGGAATGAAATCAACCCTCGAAAATCGACCAAATTTTCGTTTTTCTGCTATAACTTCTATAGAATATAGAACTAAGCATGATAGCGCAATTTTGTAACTATACAAAACGTACAGACTTTCTAAAAGCTATCGACCGGTATAAAACTTAATTTTTTGCATTAAAAAAATACGAGTTACAGCCAAAAAACGAAAATTTGGTCGATTTTCGAGAGTTGATTTCACCCCTTAAACATGTTTGGTTGCTGATAAAAAAAACACGGATCGAATATTTTGACCCTCCCTACAAATCCACCAAGTTTCATTAAAATCGGAGAAGGACACTTGGGATATCTTCCTTGTTAGTTTCTTTTATTGGACCGATGGTCCAATGAATGACACCAAGTGGACCAAAGAAGGTGCCAAGGGTTCAATAATGGAAACCTTTAATCTCTTTATATTTTTCATTTCCTTTTTTAAATGTCGATTGATAGATGCTGAGACTTGTTGATTTTAAAGCTTAATAAATGTCATTTCAAATCACATTCTTAGTTTCACTTTATTACTTATAATTTCAAATTAGTAGACATTGAAAAAAGTTGTCCAATAGTGGCAACCTTACCCTATACACCTCTGCTGCAGTACATCATTTTTAAATATTCCGTGTCGATGTTAGATACTTGTTTGCACATATCGCTCTTTTTCTCGCAGTAAAATGTCCTAGCTTGAATAACTGGGTAGATAGATTATCCACCGAAGCGAAATACTGCCAGAGATTTTCGACTATCTTCCGAAAGGCTGCTCCTCACATTATGAAAGAATGTCGGATGTTCGTGCAAAGTGATTTATGAAAGATTTCTTGCTCGGGTTGAAGACCATCTTAATCGGTGCTCTCGTCAAGATGATCGAATCAAACCCACATTATTATCCGCAATTAATGAAAATTGCCAAAACTATCGCGTGAGTAATAAAATATAAGCATCGCGTGTAATTTGGAGAAAAGATGAAAAGAGAAAAAGTTTTCAGCGAAGGCTGCCCAAAGTTTCGAAAAGCGATATTAAGCTTGTTTCCCACGATGCAATTTTTCGTGTTTGATGGCATGCGTGATTTACGGCGTGCTACCCTGCGCTCTATGCTGCATGAAATTGAACTGGGCGCGCTGCAGGTTTTCGTTTCACATGGAGCGAGGTGCGAAGCTAGTTTAGCGGAGTTGAAAAAATTATTGTAAAATGGACGCTGTGCGCAGGAGAAACTTAGGAGCACTTGCACTTTTATTAATTTTAGAAGTGGAAAGAAAGCGTCATGAGACACGCAGAGAAAATAGCACTCGTTCTATCACGTAAAACCATCAGCGCTGTACGCAGCGCTACTAGCAGCAAGCAACTTTTCTCGCTGCGCAGCCTACACGGTGGCTAGCAGGGCTTCTCGCAAGTAAACCCGCACGAAAAATTGCATCGTGGGAAACGAGCTTTACTTTTAGTAAAATGATAGATACTAATTAAAGTGTATGAACAATTAAGAACAAGAAGACACCAATTGTGATTCTCTGATAAAAGCTCTCTCGGCGGATTCGCGATTAAAGCCATCGGTCCTTTCGCAGTCTGTTTCCCAAACTGAGATTGATTATTGTCAGACATGGGAGCGAGGATGCTCCGTCTTCATTTAAAGAACGATGTCACGATACGAGTGATGCTCAAATTAGGGTTATAATCCCCCCTCAGCCATCTGATATAACGTTCCCCTCGGATCGCGGTCGCTATTTACCGATGGTATTTTAACCCTCGATTTGTCGTCAACAGCTTTCAAGTCCATTGGGAATCTCACTGCATGATTTTAGCGTCGAAGCTGCGCAAAAGACCGTTATGATCCGCACCTTTACATAAAATTTAGCTTAGTCATTTGATCTTCGACCCGATAGGACATCGCGCAATTTTCGTATCAAGTAGATGAAACTCCGAATGTAACGGCCGAGTTTACATTATATAGTGTGTATTATATATATAAGTTTATATACATATATTCAAATCGTATGAAATGCAAATACAGACTCGTGTCTACTATATTCATAAAATTATTCGCATACTCGGCACGATACGGAGACATGTCGAATGAATTAGCTCGTTACATTGTATCCAAACTCCACGATTATGGATCACACCGAAGGGATTAACGCCATTCGATAACGCTAGTCGTCGCCTCCGAAATTGCATCGGTCCTTCCGGGGCGATAGTCACGACCAGTCGGGATATTTTGATAATTCCCTTTTTTGTGAGCGTGTAACGCGGAAGAGATCAAAGGCTTGCCAGTAGCACCTGTCCTCTACCCCCGTCTTGTCATCCAGCGGGACTGCGCCAGGGGGCTGGAGAACCCAATGAACTCTCTCTTTCCGCGTGCCTCTGTTTCTCTCTGACGTTCTCTCTCTTTCTACCCCCCTCCCCGCCCCCCCCCTCTCACTCTCCCCCTTTCGTTACCGCCATCCTTCTCTCACCTTCTCTTTTTCTCTCTCGGTCCCTCTGCATCGCTCGTCATAGCTACGCGCGCGCGCACAACTTGATCAGGCTCTCCTCTGGCTGCGAGAGATTGTCTTCCTTCGTCGTACTTTGTGGCCCCTGTCCGACGATCCCTGGATTAAATTGCAATTACCTTTATTGCGAGCTCGCGCGCCCGCGCGGCCGAACGTTTCCCTCGACCGACGCTGCTACAAAATAACGAAGCTGATGATTTTCGGATCGGACCGCGCGCAAAGCTCGGCGCGAGAAGTGATCCTCCGGCAGCCTCCGGTGTCGCGGACAAGTGTTGCGTCCGAGTTCTCTCCTCGCCGGCGGAAGTGGTAAATTGCTTTTAGGCCGTTCTGTCTCTCGCTCGTTCCACCCTGTTCGCCTGATTGATAAGATTATAATGCGCCGCGAATCGAATAAACGAGCGCGTTCGCGTAGTTTAACTCGCGAGCTGTCGTCTTCTTATTGTCTTACTGATTCTCAGCATGCGGATATTAAAGTTCTAGTTTAAAATTACGCGCATCTTGTCTGAATTACGAGGCAAATGATGCTATTCGAAATGTCGTGAATAGAATGGAACAGGGATATCGTAAGGAAAATAACTGTTTTTCCAATTATGTATTCTAAAACAATGCTGATAAGCGGTTTTTATTTTTATCTTCGGAGCTAGTGGAAGTTGCACAGTTATATCAATATGTATATCAATTCAAATACGATGATCGTACGTATAAAAATCACTTTGCTCAAAGTGTTCGATGTAGCGAATGAGTTTTCGGATATCTACCTGCTCAGTCGCCTCAAAGATCCGACTGGAACACCGTAGCGAGTCTCTTTTATTCATCATAGAATTTTGTGTTTTAACGATAGAAAGTAGTCGCAGTTTGCGTGATACTGCTGCGTATATTTGACAAGAACAAAATGCACGTGATAGTCTTCAATGCCGCAAGATGCACCGAAAAACTACATAGCTCTAGAGAGCATAAGTCATCCGTATAAGGCCCGAGGGACCGTAGACTGGATACCCTAGAATTATCGCTAAACGTTATTACCTAGGCTCTATAGATCTTGCGTATAAAATGCTAGGTTATCGTTGCCGCTTACGTGTGGTTAATAAAAGCGAGGGTGGATCCAAAGTTGGCGGCGGAACCAAAGTCTAGACTTTCGTTGAAACATCGTCCGTATTTTTTGTTAATCTCGTGCACACACAGTCGCATTGCACGACTTTTGCCAAGGTCTAAGCCTCTGAAGCCGTCGGATAGTCAGATCCTTAAATTATAAAAACAGGTGATGACTTTAAAAGATTTTACACTGAAGTTTATTATTTATTTTATAATTATTTCCAAAAACGTATTTCAAAAACGTTTCCGAGAAGAGAGAATTATCAATTGAAAAATGTTTTTAGAAATGCAGACATTTATCATTTAACATTAAGAAAGAGTTATTCCTTATTTGTGAAATGCTTTTATGTAACGACAATTGGGATATAATAATTTCCAATACAATTTCCAATCTCGCGTGATCCACATCACTCGACAATTAATTTGCATTTTTCATTTTTTTTCCAGAATACGTAATGATTTAGTGAACTCTAGTTCTCTCTCTCAAAGAGAGAGAGAGAGAAAGAGAGAGAGAGAGAGAGAGGAAAAAGGAGAGGGAGAAACGAAGGAAGAGAGACAAAGAGGGAGTGGGAGATGGAGACACGAGGAAAGCAACAGATAGAACAAAAACCGAGCAAAACCGGGTGCTTTGTTGTTGCGCGACAGTGGTTGGAGGGTATAATTCATCGTTGTAACAGACTCCGAGCACCGACACAAAGGTCAAAGCTGGCCTGGACTGGTCTCGGCAATGCGCTCGGAATTACGATATTTTGAACAACGGATTCGGCCATTCGTGTGGGCGTTCGTTACTTTTCGAGCGACGTGTCAATACCAGACGATTTCTGTCGGACAGGAGTCGTCACGCGGCACAGCGCGCGCTATTACCCATGTAGCCATCATATTGGTATTCCTCTCTCTCTCTCTCCCTTCCCCCCTCTGTCTCTATTCCTCTTTTTTTTACGTATAACAATGCGTGATCGATACTCGGCAACGAAGGTCCAGTCGGTTTTCCGTGTACGCGATTTGCCGAGGAGTAAAACGCTACGCTCTTGTCAAGCTTTCCTTGATAGTACGGAACGGTTATCGGTGCGTCTGTACGTCATCCTACGTATGGTCCCGTGACATCCCTGCGATGGTGTTATTAACTACGCGTAATGCAGATTCACGTTCTATCGTGCACGTTAATAATTTTCGATCAAGTCAACGAGTCTCACTTGATGCTTTAACATGCGTATTATTATGCAACGCGACGTAATTCTGAATTGGCATTGGCACGGCGACATCACGTCATGTGTCCCCGTATACAATCGAAAACCACACGTATTAATCTATTACGTTTCGCAGCTCCGTTAATCCGTCTCCACCGTGGTAAGGATAAGGGGGGCCTCTCATGGAACGTATGAGCGCTGTAACCGAGAGGGACACGCTGACTGATTGTGGTCGCGACGATCTTGACGTTCTGCGAGAGAACCTGTCTCTCCTTGTTCGGATTTATTTAAAAGAATAGAATTGATTTTGCTGCCGTTCACCATTTCGGAAGAAAGAAAGATCCGTCCCGAATTGTAGCCGTAATTTCAATGTCGCATGAGCGTAACGTAGCTCTAGCTTTTAAACCTCCTTACACAAGTTTGATGAATCAACCTGCAACAGAGTTTTGTACATCATATTTGCTTGCGTTGATTTTGTAAGCTTCAAGATTCACCGTGAAGAATATTGCACAAGTAAGCTTGTTGGAAAAGTATCATGTATATGAGTGGTACGAATTTAACCAATGCCAAATTTCGAGATGTAACAAAGATATAACCAGACAGTAGGAAGAATTTTGCAATGTGCATCGTGCCGTAAGAAGTAATCCAACATACTTATTAACAGCGAGTTTGTGGGTCCAATTACACGGCTTTACTTATGCGCTGCGAATGACAGTAGGACGCAATACGGTGGTCTGCTCGAGAAGGTGCATACAATGCTTTAATTCAAGCCGTCTCCGCAGGCTCCGCAGTGTAGATATCTCGAGCGCATTAAATTCGCCTCCAACGCTAACGCAACGCGCCAGCAACGTAGAACAGAGTTTGACGAGCTATTAATTTATTGTTTCAAATTATCAAATAACGGTCTTCCACGAAGCGGAGATTACGGCGCGTAGGTTCGCTTTGCGGTGCACCGGACCGTGTGATTACCGAAGTTCGGAGGCTATGGTGCCTCAGACATTTCGTGGGCGCCATTCGCTTCAGCGGACAAAGCTACGAGAGAAAGACAGAGAAAGAGGAAGGGAGGGAGAGAGAAAGCGCACGCGCGCGAGAAAGAGAGAGAGAGAGAGGAGAATCAGCACGGTGTGATACCGGTAACAGATCTCTCCATTAAAATTGCGTGCGCGAAAACTCCCACGATTTTCGGCTACGTAATTATTACCTGTTGTAAGTCCGACACCACCATCGCCGTGCTAGACGTCACTGAGTTGCCACGAGAAGAATCTTGAGTACTCGTGCTCGGACATGCGCTGGCGCGAGTATCTCTCTCGTTGTCAGTCATACGCAAAAAGCAAGTATCTCACGAAAATTCCAAGTGTCTGATACGAAACAGCTCGAGCCGCTTGATAAAAATGGTATGCCTAGACATGCCGTACGGTATTAAACAACTACGAAGCGAGTATGAAACTACCACCATCTCATAAAGATTTACCCTCTCACGTATTCGTTGGCGATCGAACGTTCGAGGCGAACAATTAAGCCTTTGGCGAATCAATAGCTAGTGCGCCGATTCGATTTGAGCGCGATTCGAATTTGACGCGTTACCCGACGAACCTCCCGATTTATTTACGAAGAGGAGAAGGAAAATGTAAAATCAGGATTCCGACAGATGGCTCGAATCTCAGACCCCGGGCCGTGAATACGTGGGCAGCGCGGCGAGGGAGAGCGCTTCCGACCTCACGATTTTACGCCCCCGGGGCATACCGCCGATGGAAAAGTTGCGCGCTCCGAGTACTCCACTTTGTTTTTTTGGACCCGTGAATCGTAGCAGCTCGAAATTTCCGAAACACCCTGCCCCCGCACGTCGTAACATGCTTCTCGCGTTTTTGCCGCGCGCAACTTACACACGCGAACGTTACTTATCTATTTATTAACGCCCGCTGCATTCGGCACATGTCCCGAATACGAGCGACGTCACGGTAATCCCGAAGCTTGCTGCGTAAAGTCCTTGTACGATACCGCGATGCATCCAGACGTGCAAACGTATTCGCATTGATTGAACTTTGCAATCGTGACACACCACCCATAGCCAACCGTTGTCCAAGCAAGTAGAGGGAGACGATACGTTACCAAGACTTTCGCGTGCCGCGTGGATCTTTCTTAATTTAACAGAGGAGAGATACTCAATTACCAGCCAAGTTTTACAAATCCATTCGAGCGAAGACAAAGAACGGCACTCTCCGCCGCTCTTTTGCCAACGTATTTATCCGGAATTAAAAGAAAAGCGTTTTTCTTACGCTCCCGCAGTTTAAAACTTTTTCCTTTTAAAACTGTGCTCGCGCGGTTCGCCTCGCCTTACCTTGCCTCGCTTCATCTCGCCGAGAAATAAAGGTCCGGTAAGATCCGTCGGAGGAAAATACCGGTTATCCAAGCTTTGAGAAAGTTCGCTATTAGTGCGATGAGAAGCGTTGTTTTCGCGTGCTAATGGTCAGAATTAAATTTCGTAAAACTCGTAGCGCGTGGAATCGTACGACTCGACCAGCGCGAAACTTGCGCGAGAATGGTCTCGTGAACGAGACGAATCTTCCACGAGAAACTCTATAAACGAAATTAGCGGCTGATCTCGAAGCGGGACTTTACATCACGCTACACCGCGCTTAGCGTGCTTATCGGATATTTTTGCCTATTATCGAGATGTTGTGACACGTAATAATTCCAGCCTTTAGCTACCCGTTGTGGATATTAATAAACGATAATATATAGGCTCGTGCGAAACAGGTTTAGCATAGTTTAGCGATAAATCGAAAGAGACCGCTACTTAGTTGGAATTAGCGCATTGCCGATATAAGATATGTACATCGAATGCTAGTTATTGGATATTAAATACAAATAAAACGCGCAGGAGATCTCGATACGAGTCGATACTGGCCCGCAAAATTATAATTGAAATCAAGTCGCTGTTGTGCCAATACGCGATCAGACCATCATTACGTGATTCGCATGTGTGTAATGGCATCTACGGGCAGAAACTGTCAATCATGAATGCTTATTTTAATGATATATCTCTTTCGCGGTGAAAATAATGCACTTGTGCGAGAGAAAGCAAACGGCGGAGAGAAGGGAGGAGAGGGAGAGAGAAAGGGAAGAAGTATTAATAATAATAGTAATTGTAGAAATTAGCAAATTGTGCAATCAATTATTTTCTCTTCGAGCAAGTAACGCAAAACTCGTGTAAAGTGATAAATGCAGTAACGGTGGTTCGTGTTTCTCCCGCGAAACAATGACCGAGCTACCGAGGAACGCTTGCCTTTAACTACGTATCGCGCGGGTGTGCGACTGCTGTAACAGCATACGATGTGCACGTAGAACGCGCGGCGACCGAGCATAAACAATGCAAGTATCTAGCGACTATGCGAGAGAACGAAGGGGTTTGAGCACTTGGCACGTAGGGCTCCCCGCGAACCAACGTCCAATTACCAGTTGGGCGCGTATCTTCATGGGGGGTCCCATACGCAATTGTTGTATTTCGCTATTGTTCCGCCGCGTGATTGGACCCATTGTTTTTGCTCCTTGTAATTATCAGCAGGAGAACCCCCAAAAGGATCTGGCTCGCGAGTTACCTCTTGGATCCCCCACGTGATCGCTCGTTCATCGACGTTGTTTAACGAGCGCAGCAACATGAAATTCGTCTTCCGCTCGCTTTAAGTCTTCTTTTAGATTCGTGTATTGAGAGATGTGTAAAATTAGTTTACATTTATTTATCTTTCGCTGCCAAACAAACCATATAAAGGAACCACATGAAAGATCAAAGTACCAAAGACTAGTAATCAACGTCTCTCTCGTTATGGAACACACACACGTACACGTACACGCGCTACGAAATACCTATATAAAATCCAATGTTGACCAAACATGTTATTGCTTTTTAGCTCTTCCAAATCTAGAAAAATATGTTGACCAAAGATCGTATATTTTTCGCATATTATTTGGTTTTGTTTAAACAAGGTAAACCGCCGATATATACGATGCGATATATCGCTTTAAATCGCAAAAGCATATTTTCGCGGCACCTACTTTTTACGTGTGTGGCTGTTGAAAAAGAGCGTCGGTGTAACTTGCACGCGTTGCAGAATGTACATATCTGGGAAAATGCAGTTTCGGCAATTTCTCTTCGGATAGCATTTCGTTGTTACGTTTCTATGGATAGAGAATTTCTCGTGAATGCGAAATGTCAAAATCTCAACTCGTTCGTTACTTCGACATTGCGAAAGCTTCAAAGTCCAAGTTTTTTAATATTTCAAATTTCGAAGGGTGCACTTGATTGCTGAATATTTATTTATTTATTCGCTTATTTGAGCTTTTTAGGGTTCTCTCATCTTACGCTAGCAGAATAAAGACAGTTTCCAAGACAACTTGTTCTCGATCGTACTTGTCGCAATCGTAACCGAAATTCTGCGCAGTGCGACGCTCACTTCGTATCACATTTCCTCTCCTGTATGGCCTGAGGCGCCATAGTGTATTATACGTCCACGTAGAATAAAGATCCTTTGACAAAATTCTCCCGAGGGACCCTCTTTAGGGACGGCTGTACGGCCACCAGGAAATGACTGAACCGCGTTAGGATATTAAGTTATGTTAAAGGCGGTGACTCCCTCTCTCCAAGAAAAATGTGTGTAGGCCTTGTAGACACGTACGATCGAAAGAATCCTGCTGGCTCAGGGTGATTGCGACTGAATCTTTGGACCATTTTAGTGTTTCCCGAATCTTTCTACATTATATTACTATTTCCCTTTTCGTGTATATTGCGCGTGTTTATAAAGTTATCATACAGCTGTGCGCAAGAAAGAAAATGATTGTAGTAGCATTAATTGTATTTGTGTGCACGAATACTTATAATGCATACACCTATGCTGATACCCACACAATTAATCGAAATCAAACCAAAAATCAATCCATATTTCACACAGGGGAAGCATGATCCCCGCGTAACCGATGGAATTCGCAAAAAAGTGAGAAATATCGATAATAATAATACGAGGGGTAACGTCACTTGTTTGGAGACTGGTCGTTTGCTCTAACCAATAAAGACGTAAACCCATGTCCACGCGTAATTTAGAGTTCTTAAGTCGCAGTAGGTGGTTGACCACCACCTGGGGCTCGAAACACCTTGTGTGCAGTGCCCACGGCTACTACTCCTCATCCCGTCGTGCCTTTTTTTCTTTCTGCGGGCAATCGAGATCTCAGAAGCAACGCATTTGACTTTCCGATGCTTCGCTTCATTTCGGCTTTATGTCGGTTACATGTGCGCGATTACATGGGAATGCCGCGTTTGCTTCTTACCTAATCACACTTTACCCGCCATCAAATGTGGACTTTTCAACATCAAGAACAAGCAAATAAAATCGCTTTTATCATCGAGCTTATTGTCAATCGACGTTGCATAATAACAATCGTTGCGGCACGCTCGGCATCATACTAGCAATATTTCGGACGTACCGTCATCACACGAAATTCTACGAGTTTCTGCTCGCGAGAAGCGAGCGATTATGTTTCGCCGTTTAGTCGCGCAATTTCTCCAGTTAATTTCTCAACGTTTGAAAGAGTTTTCAGCTATAGACTTGAGAACGTATCGTGTCCAATACGGTTTCCCTTCCTTCGTACTCGTACCTCCGGCTAAGTTTTGCGTTTAGTTCGCACAGGCACGCTCATGGGAGGACGTTACCTTACAAGCTGCCTAGCGCGAATATCGCCCAAAGGGCGGAAGAAAGCCCTCGCGGCGGCTTTCGTGATAGGATAACGTTTGCGTCGTAGGTTCGGGATGGCCGCTGCGAGCGGTCAACCGGGGCCTGATGCCGCGGTCGACATTCGACCTGACGCCGGTGCATACGCCGCGCCATTACTTTCAATTTATGTTCCTCGCGATCCTTAAATCGGCAAACTTTCGGAGACCGCCCGCAGGGCTCTCCGAAGCGCCGCTAAGACATACAGGGTGTCCCGAGCGTTCGCTGGCCGAAGCTTCATCCACTTCAAAACCTTTAAAGCATCCTTCATTAAATAGAAGCTGAGTTATACATATAAAAAGAAAAATCAAATAGCCATTTTTACATTGTAACGTTTTTGCTGCTCAGTCTCTTTCTTAGGTATCAAGAAAATCACGCTATATAGTGGCGAGTATACGAAATGATTTGAGATAAACTCGCATAAATCTCTAAAATCTGACTTTTCAGATATTTATCATAAAAAGAAATGGTCCATAATGGTCATAAAGATACGTCTGATAAAGGAGACACAGAGGAAGCAAATTCCACAAAAGTGTAGCGGCATTGTTAAATTTTTAAGGACGTTTCAATTAAATTGTCGAAAAAAAGTAGCACTCGCGGCGATGACTCATGCAAAATCGATCGCACGTAAACTTTCACATGAGACTCCAGACGAGACGGTTCTAAAATGATGCATATTCTTCACAAATCACTTTATATAATCGCTCTATGTTGCTCTATGTGCATGCCTTGCGCGACGGCATGCAGACTTGGTGGCCAAGGTATAGCCACATACGTGATCATGATCGTTTTTCGAGCGAAAAGAGTAGAAGCGCACGCGCCTTTCAAGCAGAAGAAGGTCGTTGGCGACGTGGGACGAAACGAAAGGGGGATTACAGCACGAGGATATCGTGTCTGGTGTGTGCACGCACCAATCGCGGTGGGTGAGCCTGATATTCCCCTCGTAATTCTCGTTTCGATCCGTATTTTTACGGATCGGGCGCGGGGACGTCACGTCGAGTACCAGGGATCCGATAAACAGATCTCTGAAACCCGCGCGTTGCATACTGCGTTCACTCACGCACAGTCGCGTAGACGAGAGCAATCGCGCGCGTGCATGGATTGGATTCTTCGACATAAAATTTCGCCGTTTGTCATTAAATGTCCGGCGAATAAAGATCTCGATCTCTACGTGGATTCAAGTATCTAGAAAAGAAAGCACTTTACATTTGCAAGAGAATTAACTAAATCGCACGCATGTAAAATTCGCAAAATTTACTCGATAACGAAGAGAAAGAAGGAGAGAGGGGAAAGGGGAGAGAGAGAGAGAAAATCATACTAAACTTAACGATGTCGCCTGGCATCGAGTCATCGAAGATTCGAGGATAAAGAAAAGTACAGCAAGTGGGATGTTCTTGAAGGGCGTTCCTCGAACGGGACAATTCCCCGAGAAAATCAAGCCGGTTACGAACCTTTCTCAGAGTCGCGTCGACCAGTCGACGGTGGCGATGCGGGATCCGGGGCCAGAATAAGAGAGTTGTCTCTCACAATGCGGTCCCTTCCAACCTGATGGATCGAAGTGAGTTTTGAAAATGTATGCGCACACGGCCAGATTCACAAGGAGGGCTGTAAACCCCGCCTTAGGCCAAGCTCTCGGGAGGGTCCCTTACATACAACGCTGAATTTCACCCTATAGCCCACAGACCCACGGAGAACACCCTTCCGCGCTCCTCATCTCACTCGTTTTCCTCCCTTCCTCTTCGATGATGCCTTTCTACCCCTCTCTGTCGACGCCATGTGTGTGCGAGCTTCGTGCCAAGGCAGTGACCCACGAATCAACATATTGACGTTGTTTGAAGAACGAGAATTGCTCGGTGCGCCGCTAGGGTTATTCCCGTGACACACACGAACGCCGATTGATCAATCCTGCGACCAATCCTGTCGAAATTGCCACAAACGCGCACACACACATGTGCGCGTGTGTAACGCTAAGAAACGAGAGAGAGAAAAGGAGGAATTCACGCACACGTATTCGCAGACCGTACAAACGTTGTACAACTTATTCCATTTTGTCATGTAGTGTCGCGTAAGACGTGTACGTCGCGCTCATACATGATATTTGGACACAGATTATTCATAACTTCCTCCATGGATATTCGAGACAAGAGATCGTCGATGGGTCCATAATAATCTACAATTATTCAAGCAAGTTGTCATATTTTGCCAGAAACGCTCGAATGCTCGGTTGGCGAGTATCGATACTCATTCTCTCGATTGTGCGCCATTTTATCCGCTTTTGAAATTATCCACCCTCTCTGCGAGTATCCCGCATCTCTCCTCGATGTTCGCGGCATTCCTCGATAATTGAGGTCTAGTCGACGCGTAAGGAGGGATATTTGTTCTCTTCACTTAAAATCGCACCACCTTACATTCCCATATTACGCGGGTTTCGTGCCGCTTTTCGCATCCCGCATGCCCCGCTTTGGAATGCCGTAGCGTGTGTGCACCGCCCACGCTGCATCTCGTGCACGCACGCGCACACATATGTATGTGCGTGTATAACGATAAGAAACGAGAGCGAGAGAGAGAGCGAGAGAGAGAGAGAGAGAGGGAGGAATTCACGCACACGTGTTCACAGACCGTACAGATTAAACTCACGCACAGTCCGGCCCCAGGGGCGGCATGCCAACCAACTAATGAAGGAGACGTAGCGACCACGATGATAAAGTCTCTGGTTCGCCCGTTCTATACTAACGCCAGAATCTTTTCCATCGACCGCAGAAAGAGCTCTTATACATTTTTCAGGACGCTTCGGGAGGCTAATGTTTCTCAAATTTAATAATACATATTGGATACATTAAACGATGGCAACACTGTGCGAATTGTACTCATCACAGGAGCATGTTCTCGCGCGGTAGATGCACGATCCAATGCTCAATAACGGGTGAAACCAATTTGATCGCGAATTAAGAGTCAATGCAGAGGCGACGGTATCACGGTTACGCGTAAAGTCTGTTTCGGCCGGTTCGCTTCGTTCGGACAACGTTGGAATTCGTGTGCGGACGGTGTACCCCGACATGGCACGCTGACTCTCAAACGCTACTTGATCACGCCACGCTCTTGGCCACCGGCGATATCGGCAAGGCAGGTATATCACGCTCGGGCGTAGGCCTCCTCTCTATCTCTCTCTCTTTCTGCCCCCACTGGGTAGAATCGAAATTGTCGGGGAGATTGACACGCGGTCATTAGTATGATTATCGGTATGATGCACAGGGCGAGTGGCACGCCGGCACAAAATGCGCGCAAACGGCCCATCGCGCGACTCGCGAGCCATATTTTCAAACGCTACCGGATCACGCCATCGAGTAACCGCGCTGCCGGCAACAACGAGTCGTTCTATCCTACGATGAGGAGAAAAAGATAGAGGAAGGGAGACAGTTGGCTGTCTTACAAGCCGCAATGTCGTACACGCACGCTAGTGCGCGAACCGCGTGCTGTTATTAGAATCGCCATCCGCCTCGAAGAATGCAAGCGACCGTTTCCATCGTTGCACGTGGTCTCACAGGAGCTAATTCGAACGTATGTCGAATCTTTCATTTCACGATATGTCGTTATCGTATCGCAGCGGGGCATGCACAGACATACGTGTACAGGATTATTTACAGCTTCACATTTTTCTCACATCCCACGTAGACATAATCGTTATGCAACCCGTTGCACGACGGTTACGCGATAGTTGCAACAAGTGACGATGAAACAAAGATTTTTATTTTATTTTAAAGTTGTTTATTTAATTCCAGTGTACAATAACAATTTCATAAGGCCAATAAACAAACCAAGCAATTACAATGAATCGTGATGTCTGTGGGCAGTGTGTTGCGACTCTCAGACTATTTACCGTATAAACATGCACTCATAAAAATACATTTTCTCTCCATAAGTATCAAGTCTCGACGACATCGGGCATTAATCAATATGAGTAATATAAACCAGACAAAAAGGGAAAAAAGATCCGGTGCGGTTTCGTGTTTAAGTGTTTTAACGTTTATATACAAAAATAAACTATTTGAAAAGTCAACAAAATAATAAAATAAATATTGGAAATACAACTATTGGTCTGTTACGAACCAAACTAATACTACCACTAATGCTAATACGAATACTGCACTTACACTTAATCCTACTGTCATAAAAAAAATATATTATATTTACCCTTATCCTAACTTAATTATTATCCAACTAAACAAATAAACATTATTCCAACCACCAATAGGTCTTACTATCTTTGCGGTGAGCATCCTTTTGTTCAACGCTAGGCAGCGTCATACAATATTTCAAATTATAATTATCAGTTAAACAATTAATATTGCTTGGGTATACTATTGTTTTTAAATTCTTATGCCTAGGAATGTGACAAATTATTGGGATGTTGTTTATATCTTGAATGTAACCGTTTGCATCAAGAAAAAGAAATGCCTCCGGTCGACGAAACAAAGACGATCAATGTCGCATGTACATGCCTCTTATCGCGAAATAAATCTGCGATAAAAAATCCCTTATCGATATCCCGCTGTGGAGGAGCGCGCGAGCTTCGACCCTCTTGAAAAAGTACGTCGGAAACTTCAAAGGGCATTGCGCATTCGGATTCAAAGTAGCAAGAAATCACATTTCGGAAAGAACTCACCAAGTCCAGACGTTAGGTAAGCCGGCAATTTGCATGTTATTACTGTGAGGCGTTTGTACCGTTGGGCGACGATGGGGCGCGTTTTGCCGCGCGCAACCGGGACTTGTTTATTGTAATTACGAAAGTTTGGACTCCCAGAGAACTCATCCTTATCGTGCGCGCGCACGCGCGTGCCTTTGTCGGTGCTTGCCCACGCAGCCTCCGTAAAATAAAACTTCGCAAGGATAAGAAACAGAAGAAGAGGGATCGCAGCACGTACGCCGGGAAATGGACGTTTGAACAAATACCGATTACGCGCATTTCTCTCTCGGAATATTAATAATAATAATTGTTGATAGTAACATTGAATATAATATTTTCTAATTTTATTTTATTTCTATTTTTTCTAAAAATTCTAAAATTTCTAATATTTTTGCGCTTTTATCGCGGCGGATCGCATCATCGGTAGTTCGTCTCGCGTCGCTCGACAATTCGGCTTACGATTAACGGTGCCCTCGTGCTACTTTAAGGACGATAGAGACTAGTTAGGGACGAGTGGATTGACGTAACAATACGACGAGACCGCGAGCGTATTACGTAGGTGCAATCGAGAGAGAAGAGCGTTTGAAAGGGCCCGAGAGAATTCGCCACGCGCTTGAGTCAACAATCTCTACGTCGCGCTTATGGATGATCGGAGAGGGCAGAGGTATACAAAACGCGTGATCTCGGGTGTAGTACGCGGACGTGTTTATAGAAAAATCAACTCTCGTGGTCTTGACGTTTTCGAGACAAGAGTGATGCCGGGGCACCTGACAGCCCGAAGCGTTCGCGATGTGAAAGGATACTCGGGAGGGACGCGACCGTTTGCGTTTGCGGTCCTCGCAATCAATAGGGGATCGATTTGGGCAGTACAGCTTTACGTCGTGGGTTCACGTCGGGATCATCGGGGATTTTATTGATCCAACGTCCTATTGATCGTTGGTTCTTTTCACCGGCACACTCGAGCACGTGCATGTGGTAGGTTTTGTTATCAAACCGAAAACTAGAAGAGAAAAGAAGAAAAAATGGTGATGAAAGCATCCATTTGTGCCTACCGCGGTTTGTCCGCAGTCTGCCAATATGTAATACGCGTTTTGTCTTAACACGTGAATATGTGAAATGTGAAAATAGACACTTGTTATTACCGTTACGTGCACAAGTACGCGTCAATCGCAATTTACTAGTTATAGATGTGTATCGGTGTTGTCGCGATGGGCGCAAACCACTTAGGCGCAGTCCAAGTTAGGCCATCACCTCGGATTATTAGGTAATTAGGCTAAGATAGTCCCGGTGACCGTCCTGATGATGGAGCGGCACGGTTATGCGCGGGACTACCTACCGACGGATAAACACATGGGCAGATTACATGGCGCTCTCGGCTCTTGCATAGATATATGCAATTTAACTAGTAATTTCAAACTTACCTCGGCTTAACTTCGGGAGTAATGATGCAGGTAGTTAAATTGCATCACACGAGTAAGTTGCACCGTTATAACGCCACGTCTAAAACAAAGTGGATTTCTTGGAGAATACTTTCCCTCCAAAAAGATACTCTTCTGTTTTCGAGCTGAAATTGCAGCGAATAGTCGAGCTGTTAGCTCGACTGCCTCGAACGCCTCGACAACGAGTGGCAAGGTGTCGCGTGTCGTCGCATCATTACCCGCGCCATGCATTCTTCGTATTTCGTACATGCTTTGGTTACTATTTCACTACGTTAAAGGCAAGTATCTCGAATGAGACTTGAAGCTTTCAGCGTGATAAATACAGAAAAATAGGATATAACTTGAGGCGTCGCGCCGCACAGTGGGCCAGCGAACCAGTAAACCTGGCCAAAAGTATGAAAAACGAAAATTCACGCAGGGTGTTTGTATTATAGAGAAATATTCTTTTTTTGTGTTTATTCAAGAAAAATTTATTATTCCATATCATCATCATCATCATCATCATTTTCGTGATCACAACAATCGTTAGAAAATGCATTGTTTTTTTCTAAGAGACTGAGAATTTTTGCATTAAGATGCCCTCTTTTTTACGATTTTTCAAACATAATGGCAGATATTGGCACATTATTTTTGCCGAAAATGAAAAAGAAGATCTTAAGCTATAGAATGAATAAAGAAACTCGCTGGGATCGCGTGGGATTTTTTTGATAGATCGAAGAATGTGCGGAGAGAGGGAATGCAAAGTGCGTCTGCCGGTAAACAGCCCTTACGATGGAAAGAAATTATGCTTTTCTTTTTCATCAATAACTTTTATAAATAGTTAAAGTATTATTATAAATGATATTCTAACGGTGTATTCTTTTATATAAGTATTTTACGCAATAAATACTCCTATATAAACGCGTCGCGTGGAGAGAAAAAAATTGGGATATTTTATATCGCCCGTGTTCAAGGTATTGTGGAATAAAGAAACAACAACATAGAAGAAAAATTTTGCCAGAATACATTGAACTAGATATTATACTAATATAATAGGTACGTTTGAACACCCTGTGTGAATTTTCATTTATTATATTGGGTTGGCCAAAAAGTAATTGCGTTTTTTTCCAATAGATGGACATACATATCTTGAAATGTAACTAACTTCATTCTAAACCGCAAATTCATTATGTAGGTTAACAACTCACAGTTCAAGCTTGTTTTACAAAAAGAAAGTACACGATTTCGTTAACAATTGTTTGTTTGCCGTCGATTTCAAAATGGAAAATCAAAAAGAACATTTTCGTCATATTTTGTTTTATTACTTCCGAAAAGGGAGAAACGCTGTGCAAGCTCATAAAAAGTTATGTCAGGTATATGGCGAAGATGCTTTAAAACTGCGGCAGTGTCAAAATTCGTTTACTAAATTTCGATCTGGAGATTTTAATGTGAAAGATGCACCACGCTCAGGAAGGCCAATCGAAATTGATGATGACAAAATAAAGGCACTGATCGATTCGAATCGGCGTTTAACGACACGAGAGATTGCTGAGAATCTTAACATATCGAAATCGAGTGTTGAAAACCATTTAAAACGACTTGGATACATTAGTAAGCTCGATATTTCGGTACCACATGAGCTCAAAGAAATTCATCTCACTAAGCGTATTGACATCTGCGCTTCTCTTTTGAAACGTGAGGAAAATGATCGATTTTTGAAACGCATGATAACAGGCGACGAAAAATGGATCGTCTACAACAACGTCAAACGAAAAAGATCGTGGAGCAAGCGTGATGAACCTGCTCAAAGCACTTGAAAAGCAGATATTCACCAAAGAAAGATTATGCTGTCAGTCTGGTGGGACTTTAAAGGTATTGTGTATTTTGAGCTGCTTGCAAGGAATCAAACCATTAATTCAGACGTATACTGTCGTCAACTGGATTGCCATCAAACAGAAACGTCGAGAATTGGTGAATCGCAAAGGTGTTGTGTTTCACCATGATAACGCTAGACCACGTACAAGTTTGGTCACTCGTGAAAAATTGTTGCAGCTTGGATGGGATGTGTTACCATGATGTTACCACATCCACCATATTCGCCAGACCTGGCACCATTAGATTACCATTTGTTTCGTCCTTTGCAAAACGCCTTGAATGGTAAAACCTTTACTGCTGATGAGGATATGAAATCGTTGTTGGAATTGTTTTTTGCTGAAAAAGATAAGAACTTTTTTGAGCGCGGAATCATGAAGTTGCCTGAAAAATGGCAAAAGATAATCAAACAAAATGGACAATATATTGTTTAATAAAGTTTTTGTTTCCCATGAAAAATTCGCCTTTTATTTATATAAAAAAAACGCAATTACTTTTTGGCCAACCCAATATTTTGGCCAGGTTTACTGGCTCGCTGGCCCACCGTGCGCCGCTAAGAAACTTGTCCCGCGCTTTGCCGCGTGAAATTAGGCGAGTATGCGTGACGTCACGATTTTTCTCGACCGTTGCGATCAGTTTGCATTGAGCGTTCCCGGTGCCGGAGTCGAGAGTCACGATTGCTCCGCGTTCCCGCTTCTTTCTCGCTCGCCTCGAGCGAATTTCGCGCGCGAATTTCCTTCGAATATGCTGAATTGTGTAACGGGCGACCGTTTCGCGGTGTTAATCCGCGCCTTTCAGCGCCGTTCCAAATCGGAGCTCTTCGCTCGCATTCGGTATCTCCATTGTTCGACACGTGCCTTTTCCGCGTATTTCGTGCCGTTTACTCGTCTAGCGAATGCCGCGAGTGCTATTCGACGAGCATCGTCGAGAAAGCGTCGAGGAGAATCGAATCACGACAAACTCGTCGCGTCGAGCGACGACGTCGAGATCGCCGGTTGAGATATTGGGATATTCGCGTAACGGTCAATGCACGCCATGACACTTTTCGAATGTCGGCGCTGTTCACGGCGTGCTTGATGCGTTTCGAGGTTTCGGGAGTGCCGAGTGTATTATGCATTGTATTATCAAAGTGCGATTAGTGTACGTGTGTGTCTTGTCTACTGCGAATGCGAGTATTGCAAGTTACCAAATAAAAATCGAACAGAGACGGTAGCGGCACATCATACGCAAATCGTTAGTAAAACAAGAAAAACGCGATATATAAGAATTGCGTTAGATTCACATAGGCGTTAATATAAATGTAATACGTTATTAATTGAACACTTTAATAAATTTTTGAACTTTTATCAAAAAGCAAATTTTATATGAGCGGATGCGTCTATCCATCTCGCTCGTTAGTTTAATTAAATATTGTAGAGATTTGACGAACAGTCAATTTGCGATATCCATTATCTCCAATCATGAATAATTCAATAGCTTTGGTTATCAATCATATTTATGCGATTAGTTTCACGTCATTTAAGTAGATCTAGCTTGTTCTATCTCGCGTCTCATTTTGCCCTCTGTTCCCAGATGGCCGGGTCCCAGCGATATGGCAAGTGCATCGCCGGTTAAGTGAAATTATTTTGTTTATCGCGAAAAAATCGAAATAAATAACTCGCAAGATCTAAGCGACGGCCATCGTATTAAATGTCGCGGATACTTGTTCTGCTGTCACGCATCATCAACCTGCGCGCGTCCCACGTGTTTCAGTTTCGCTTCGCGAAAGCCGTCGCACCGGGAGTGTCGTACTTTTTCGCGCGAAATAATTTTGTCGGGAGTTTTTCGCGAGTGCCCTAAAGGACCATTGAGAGGAGGAGGAGGAGGCTCAGAATGGGCATCGGGAGACGCAAGATGGATTGGAAGGTAAACTCACAAATCTTTCTCATTGCTGTCAAGAATGCTGTCATTTACAGTCGTTTAATCGACATAAATATAGTGTATTTAGTGTAACTTAGAATCGGCGCACAGCTTGTTCGTTCTCGGTCACGAGTCGTGATTCATCACGTAGACGTGATAAATTTCTAACGAGTTCGAGAATTCATTGAGAATTGTAAAATTATGAATTTATATAACAACGGTTAATTTAAATTTGTATTATATCGGCTGAATGACTCAGTCGCCTGGGCATGCACGGATGGATCGGCGAACGACGTAACGCCCAAGGGCATCGCATTGGGGACCACTGCATTAAACTGTCATGACATTCGTGGTCCTGACTGAAGAGAATTACACGAGAATTAATCTGACATGCAGCAGTGATGTACAACGCGATTTATTAGAAATGATCAATATTTAATGTCGTTAACTATATGTGACATTAGTTGCGGATAAGTAAATTTTTGGTTTATTGGAAACTGGAGAGAGAGAGAGAGAGAGAGAGAAGAAAGAAGATAATAAAACAGAAATGCAAGAAACTCGAGACTTTTCGCCTGTCACGACGACATCGATACACGAAGATATCGGAATTACCGTTACCGATTCGATATACGCGAAAAGACGCTTTTCGAGTGACTGTATTCCAAGGTAAAATCAGCACTCGTTCGCTCACCCTCTCGCCGGCATCGAGTAGCAAACGAACCCAGCGAACGATACGAGACCCCGAACGTCGGCCCGAGTGAAGAAGAGAGAGAGAGAGAGAGAGAGAGGGAGAGAGAGTCGACCGTAAAGAACGATGGAGAGAGGAAGGAGAAGAGGCATAATAACGCCGGCGTGAAAACTCGCCGAAATCTCCGGGGGGAAAACAGAAGCAGCGTCTTGGCGTGCTCTCGTAGGGATCTCTTTTTCCCTCCACACGCTGCCACCTTTTCCCACTTCCGCTCTTCCTCCTCCTTCCCGTCACTTTTTCTCATCTCCTGTTCCCCTTCTCCACTTTCTTTCTCTCCCTCTCCTTCTCTTGTTGCGCGCCGTTCCCGTTTTCTCGTTGACGCGCGACGGGGGCTAAAGTACGCGAGTGGGTCGGGCGAGGAGTCGAGGCAGCGACAACAGGGACGTACGAAGAAAGGGGCTGCTGCGTGGTAGCTCGCAGTATTCTCGCTATGTGCACGTAACGGCACGGTAGGGATGGTGCGCGGGGTGCGACGGGGTGCAGCAGCGCGTGCGGTAGTGGTAATACACCCAGAGAGCAGCTCGCGAGGAGCAACGAGGGAGACATCGATCGGTCATGCGCGGACTGTGCTGGATGCTCGTCGTCGTTTCCATCGTTTCTGCCGTTACGTGTATGTCGCGCACAGATGTATCCGTGGAGCGCGCGATGCTGCTGGGGGAGAACGAGAAAATTTGTACCATTCGCGACCATCGCGTCCGCCAAGTCGATCCATCTCCATGTTAATCGCACTGTAACGGCACGTATTTGCGCCGAGAAATTTTTCACATTTGGATTTTTCGCACAGACAGATTACAGAAAGAAAGCCCTCGGAGGGCTGTCGAATCCTGAGGAAATCCGTAAAGTGTGCGCCATTCTCGATATGTTACAATACTCGTAAAAGTAAGCTGTATTAATCAAGAAACTTTTGCTCCTTTCTTATATCAAAGTCTATTTGTTTATATATGTACGCTTTAGCGAGTTAGCTCGTTCTCGTTCTTCAGGAAGAAAGAGAGAGAGAGAAAGCGTATTTTTCTAGAAAATTGCAATAAATCGCCTAAAAATAAATTGCATTAAAGCGCTTTAATATAAAGGATTCTATTATATTAAAGGATTTTATCGCAAGAGTAGTACGTATGTCTCCAAAATACTTTGCTTTTATTCTCGTGCGTACTGATTACGAGATATCAAAAACAGGGAAACAAAGGGATGATTATCGGAGCGACCGCTCTTTGACGACGACCAAGTGATTCGCCCACTCCTTTTTTAGCTTCGATTGTTACGAGAATCGCGGATAATGCACAAAGCGCATTTATCATCCCTAATTCACTCACGTCTCTCGACGTCTCTCTCTCTCGCTAAAAATTCACGCTACTACTCACTCGCCGGTAATAAGCAAGCCCAAATGCGTGTAGATTACGTCGCGACGCTTCGTGTTGCATCGCTTGCCGCGATTCAGAGTTAGGTTAGATCACCCCGCTATCCCTCTCCGCGGCAGCCAGGTATATGGAACAGGGCCGCGCAGGATCCGTCGTGTGACTGTAGGCGGAGGCACCACACCCCCGCAGGGGGCAGGCGATAGTACGCGCCGCGGGTGGTGGCCGTGGCGGAGGCGCATCGCCGGCACGGAAGGGGTGGCACGGGGCGACCGGGTGTACGGCGTGCAAGGGGAGAGGGGCGCCGCGGCGCTTCTCTCGCCTGGAGCGCAGTGCGACGTCGCGACGCACCACGTGCGGTGGGCCAACACACATCGAGGACACACATCACGGAGAGATACGGAAAACGCAAAACGACGCGACGCGAAACGGAAGTCACTTCCGGTGCTCTGCTCCTCTCTCCTTTCGCGCATTTCTTCGGGTGGCGCGCGCGCGTCCTTGGACCCATCATCGTCGCCGCGGTCGTCGTGGCTGTGCTCGTGACCGCCGTCGTCGTCGCCGTCACCGTCGCCGTCGTCGCGTCACGAAGATTGCGCGCTCGCCCGCCTGCCATCTTCGACGAGCTACCGAGTGATTCCGACGTGCGAGCGAGTACGTGCGTTGTCCGGCAATGCGAGAGGGGTAAAGAGAGAGAAAGAAAGAGAGGGAGAGGTCTTAAAAGGGAAAAAAAGAAGACAGTTCGCAGAGAAGGAGCAAACCGAGTTAGAGAGGGGATAAGGAAAAGAAAGTCACGGAAGGGGGAAAAGGAAGGCGACACAAGAGAGGAAGAAAGAATGTGAGGGAGATGGCTTGATTGTATTTCGAATTAGCCTTCGATAATCCGCTCGCGGATTAAGTTACGAGGGCACGCACGTGCATACGGCCGTGCGCGCACGGCTTTCGTTCGCAGGATCCGCGTCGGATACCATCCTGCGCGGACGCTTTTTCCTGTGTTTGTATTTACAATCTGTGAATCTCACGGGAAAACGTTAATTTCGCCGGTAGCCATCGCCGCCGCCGCCACCATCACCATCACCATCAGTCGGTGCATCGTGAGATCGAAAATACGAGACGAGGTGAGTTTGCATCGTATTCCGAATGTATCGCGTCTAGTCTGGTCCAGACTTTTGACCGCAGCAATGTGGATCGGGTGTGCTTCACGGAACAATCACGAAGAACCTATTATTTGACGTTGAGTGATCGCACATGCGGACGCCATGGCGAAATGCATAGCGCAGTGACCTTGGATTGTTATCCATAAATTTAAGGTCTTTAAAATCGATCGTAAAACCATCGTGTCCGAAAAATTACTCGTAACTGTAGAAACATCACGATCTGATGCTTGGATATTATATTTTCCGTATTTATCTTTAACAACGGCTTGTCAGAAGCAACATACTGCTTTACAATATATGTAAATTATCAGTTTTAAACATGGTGTTGGGAAAGAAGAAATTATTATTACATGGGATGATTAAGTAGTTCAAAATCTCGATATCCAATTGAATATTAGACCTTTTGGCGACTATTTGACTGTATCTAGTGTGAAGAAAATTTATTGATGCGTATCATGAATAGTGATCTTCAGAAATAGGTCGACAGTTTGTTTACTTTGAGATATCGCAAATTTCGTGTTTCAATGGACGCATATCAATATGCGAAATTATAATATGCGAGGATAAATGGTGTTCACATAAGATGTACAGTACAATAATATAATATAGTATAATATAAGGCTCACTATTTGATTCTACGACGTTGGATACTAGATCTACTCGAATTTGTTAGGGTTGTTGAATTTGATAGAGGCTCGATACTTGCGCGAATTGCTAGATAAAGATATGTATATATATATTATATATATATATATATATGTTGGATTTTCAACTTGTTGCATTAATTAGCAATTACTCTAGTTCTAAACGGAATTAAAAAGAGATGGCTAACACACAATGATCATAATCTGCGCTTGCCGAGCGTCTTGGGATATCTTCTCTCGTTTTGTGAAAGTGTTTGCAATTAAAAAGCGGTCGTGCCACCTCGGGGAGCCGTATTTAACTTTACTTAACTAAGTTCCCGATCCGTTGACGCGATGCCCCAGGGATTCTGGTCGACGAAAGTAATTCGCATTTTTGTTACTCAACGCAAGACATTTTCGTCAAGCAGCAAATCTTACTACTCGCCAAACAGAAACCAAATGTTTTTGATTTTCAAAGAAAATGTCTAACATTCGATTCGTGTTTAAAATATAGTAATTACGCGTGAAGCACGTGTAAAGTTTCTAATGAAAAGGTACATTGAATGAATACACTTTATCGATATATTTTTTCGTCATAAGAAAGTAAGTATTTTTATTGCCATACAACAAGATTCTCTCTGTCTCTCTCTCATCAATGCGTGCGATTCGTGATTTTAAGATTATCTGTGGACTCGTCGGCGAGTTTTAATTTACGAGATTTGTATAACATTATTTCGATACATCATTAAATTGATTCGTGTACTTGGACAATCTTTTCAGTATAACTCGAAGTTGCACGGACCTGCCGACGGAGAGATGCCGCCTGCCGATCATCTTGTAACGTGAATGATAAGCTGGGTATTGGTAGTGTGCCAATCAGCGAGGAGTTCCTGGGTTTCCTACGAATTTTTCAATCACGGGGGATACTAACAACATGTCTTACCTCGCTTTGGACTCCAACGCCTGGCAGGTAAGTGTTAATCTGTCATTTCGTCTGTTACCGGTTCGTTATACGCATGCTGATTTTCACTCTAGAGTGAATGTGAACATTCGAGAACATTGAAAATTGAGAGAAATTCTGTGGAACTATGAGGAAGCGCAAAAGTACAAACTAGATGTATATGAAGTTTAATAGGAGGGGGGAAGATAGAAAGAAAGTTAAATGATTGAAAAATTTACAAACAATCAAGTAATAAAACGTTAGGATATCGAGTTATTGGTAAAAAAATCGTATATTTACGTTTGATTTTGTTTATAACATGTAATTTCGAATGACTTTTCCCGTAATAAATAAAACGTTATATTGCCCATTTATACAGCTTTTTCATAGTTGAGTCCACTATTAGTTGAGATACTCTGATCTAAAGGGTTCTAAACTCGCAAAAAATTTTTTTAACGATAACAGTTTTTATGACGGGAAAAATAAACGCGCCATGTATTTTATACTAAATGGAAAATGGAAGATGTGAACAAATTTATACTTTAAAGCAGATATTACATACACATACGCACGCATACGTACGGCATTTGCGTAAAAACGATTCTCAGCAATATTATAAATTGGCGGGTAATTTTGCGTATAATTGAATTTTGACTTTGAGCTTCACGCAGTATTTGGGTTTCGTTTTCCAGTCGCATTCCGCTATGATTCAAGTATTGAAATATGGTTGAGTAATTTTCGCGCGAACAACGCGACTAAAAATATCGGATTTGAAGCTCGTTTGTCATCTTGAACAAAGTATCAAGGCAGGTTGCCACGGTAAATATACATTATCCTTCGCCGTTACTATACGTGAACATGACATGAATATTTATACGCGGCACAGGGAGACGTCGCACAGAATGCCACATGAGTATTCTCTTACTGCGCGGAAACTGTCTCTCGTTGTTTTATTACACCAATGTGTAATTCTAATGAGACATCCGCGAACGAAAACTGTCTAACCGAGAAATTCGTCCAATTGGCGAGCTCCGATAAATCGTTCGCTTTCCACCAGATATCCATCCGCATCGCTCGCGGTCAGAGTTGATTAAAACGAAAATCCAAATTTTAAGCAGCATCTTCTTGGTAATGGAGAAACATCACGATTACATCATACGTTATTATATACGTTTATCACGATCGATTATATGCGCATCGTACCTACATCGCAAGCGTCAAGTGCGCGTATAGGTGCATGTGCAATAGTCCGATTAGACGAAACACACGTGTCAAGAGCGTTATCCGTAGTACGTTCCGCAAATTATCGAGCCTGACGCGCACATGCATCGCGCGCCGAGATTTCCCTCTTGGCAATCCGAGAAGTTGGATCATCGAAAAAGCGCATTCAAAAGGCCAGATTGCCAGTCGCTGTACCTTCCGCACGCCCTAACCGCCGCCTTAACCACTTCCGCGTATGACCGGCGTAAAATAGTCGCCGCGAGCGAAACGAGCTAAACGGGCCCTATTTACCGCGAGCGTTTCTGATAATCGTAGATCACCGAGGACAGATCAATCTTCTTCCGCGATCGCACGGCGATCGGCGCGGATCCACCCCATTCATAAACCAGCCAACCAGACGTCAGATACGGATCGGAGGCGAGCTGCCACCGCGCCGGCATCCCCTGCCCCTTCTACCCTCTCCGTTCTCGACCGCTCGGTTAATTCTCCCCCTCGTAGACGTGGTCATTACCGACGCAAATTAGCGACGCTCGATCCGCGTTCCGACGTTTCGTATGCGATGCATAAAACGAGTTTGCGCGATTACGCGCGCGTACCGCGCTGAAAAATGTTGCCGGTGGGTTAAGTAACGCGCGCACGCGATCGCGGACTCGTACCGTACAGAGAGGAGGCGGTAACCCCTCAGCCGGATAGGGGCTCTATGTGCACACGCGCAGCGATCTACTCCGCGGGCTTCATCGTTATCCGGGAAGGCACAGCAGCGTGAACGCGACATATACGTTCGTGACATGGCGAGACATGGTATACTCTCTCTCTCCCTCTCCCTCTCCCTGTCTCTCTCTCTCTCTCTGTCTCTGTCTGTCTGTCTTTCGTCTAATACCTGATCGAGGTATGGCGTCGCTGATACACGTTTGTTCCAAGTACAAGCCTTACCATTTGGAGCAATATTACATGTTTCGCATATGTCACAGGATTGGATTACCATCGGATGACGATCAGAGTCGACGTCAATCGCCCGTTAAAATGACACAAAAAAACTTGTAGCAACAAGGAGACGGAAAACGAATTCTTTGACTAGATAAAAAAACTCGACCTATCGTGCTGCGATTTAGACACGGTATGGCGCGCGTCGATTTTCCCCTTCGCGGTGGTCACGGAAATCACGTAGTAACGGCAGGAAATGTAAGTTCACGAGCATGGCGGACAACGGAAACACGTTTAGGTAGCAGCCCCCGTATTGAATTATGTTGTTAGCCGAGTTCGCTAGCTTCGCCTATGTTGTCTGAAAGGCAATCCCGCAACGGTCGACTGTTACTTGTCCTCTTGGCCTTATCTCATGCCGTTTAAATTTGTCTCGCTAATCAGTGATCAGTGAGTACGTTCTTGTACTTTTCAATTATTTATTCCAATCGCAAAGTTACATTTACGACGTCGTATTTACGCACGCTCGAGAAATATTTTTTCTCCCGAAAACGAAAAATGTAAAAAGGTGTAATGTCGAGTTTTTACGATCTTTTTAAATCAGCTAATTTGTCGATAATTTTACGTTGAGACGCAACGCGGATTAAGGTCGTTTCAAAGCTTGAAGAAATTTTCGAAAAAGAGATTTGAATGCACTATCACTATGTTGAGTTAACTGATCAAACACAGGGAGAATATCGTTTATTTCTATAAAAATAATCATTGTGCTGAAATTTAGTTTCACCGTTTTTGTTTACACACGAAAATATGTGGGTTTGACGAAACAAAATACATGAAAACGCTGCTTCATTGGGCCAGTTTTGTCATGAAATTGTCGGCTATTGAAAAAGTTTCACAGCTGAAAAATATGGGAAAATAATAATACGCGCGCGATAGGAAGAAAGTCGAAACGAAAATGCAGAAGCGCAGTGGGAGCGGCGAGTATTTGCACATTTTCCAATAAAGTATGATCCCGGTCACGTGGCAAAGCCGAGTGGCGAGTTGTGTCGTTTGCTGCAATAACAAGGGTGGTGTACCCACCGTGCCACCAGGAGAATTAATACTTTGCTCTCACGTGCCGTCTTTGCCAAAGATCGCTCTTGTGTTGATCGCGCGCGTTCCCCTGTCGCTCGTCCCCAAGCCTCTCGAGTTGACGGAGAAACCACGAAACCACGACGAATAATTCTGCAAAAATGCAAGAGCGTTGCAAGAGCGTGCACATGTTTCGCATAATAATGATACATTGAAATTTGATTCAGCGGAGCTCTCGATCTCAAGATTCGATTAAAGGCTATGATAACCGTTGGCCCAAACCAAAGAGCCAAACGCATTTGACTCGTTTGCCCCTTGGTAGGAAATTCTGATTCTTTTTCTGAGTATTCTGCGATTCTTAAATCGTCTAATCTTCTCGCCTCTCACGCCGCTCCGCTCTACTTATCGTACCGTACGAGAGAAAACATTTTTCCAGAGTATCGACGCACACCGGGTTTTTCTCTCGGTGTAATCGAGCATTGCGATCTGTGTCCCGTCCAATATACTCGAGTTATTCGTCTCCGTTTTATCTCCGCTTAATGCGTGATTCACTATTTTGCATGGCGGGAACAGTTGGTGGCCAGATCAAAAACCCACCGACACTCAAAGGTTGGTAGATTCGTGCGCGGCCTCGTTGACGAAAAGCGGGACGAAGCTATGGATAGAGAGCTTCGTTTGCGCGGCGCGTAGGGCAAAAGAAGAAAGGAAAAGAAGGGTGAACGAAAAATAAATGATAGCCGAATTAGCGTAATCGCGTGATGGTTTTGCGAGGGAGATACGCGACGGCGAAGCAACGTGAGAGGGGGCGACAATGGGGGAACGACAAATTGCGTTTCGATTTCATTTCGCTCGGAGACGATCGTCATCACGGGTGATCGACAAGTCGTGGTCGTGACGATCCAAAAATGAAACCGTTGTTTACGCGATCAATGGGTATGCGCGTGTACGTGCGCGTATGGGACCGTTCTCATTTTCTTCCATGAATAATGTTATACTCCGTTATCACGCTCATATCGCGATATCGATTAGTAATGTACGATATTGTCGCGTCGCATTGGAAAAACTACTTGTTACTTTGGCGCAATGCGTGCAATGTACTGCATAATAACTTGTGATGTTTTTGTTAACACGCAACTCAGCTGTGAGACATGTCTCTTAAAAAGTAAGGATTGATCGATAACGCGATAATCAGCGTGAGATCGTATTCGTGCGAATAATCATATTTGGCAAACGCGAATCGAATTTGACAATCGCAATTGATCGTGTTTATTTTTACTAGTAAAAATCAGCCCGAAGGTGATTCTTGAGCTGAATATTTCGAGTTGTTGAAGCGAACGTAAGCAGTTTCGCGATGGACCATCGACAGTTTCAACGCTTGCTCAAATTATTTTCGTATTTTCGTTTGTCCGAATAGACGGAGCTGTACGCGAGCGTGAGACGATTGTGGCGGAAGTGATGGAGGTTACCACTTTACGCTATGGCGGCGCGAGTTAATCATGTAAAAGTGTGTATCTAATACGCTGCAATTACAATTCCGTCGCAGCTCGCGGGCCGTATTGGGAGTGAATAAAAGACGATGGCTGTCGGCGGGCAGGAGGACGCCAAACATCGGCGATAGCCCCCTCGAAAACGTTGGTTAACCCACGTGACAATGCTGAGAGCGAGACCCATTGTCACCCCTCGGTACCGCACAAAGGGCCACGGTACTTTGTTTCGTACATGTACCGTGCGTGTCGTACGACACATTTCTGCATAATACAGACGATACGTTTGAGTGCGCGACGTTTCGTGAATTGCAGCGCTGTTTATCATTAATCCTTGCTTTTGTTACCACTTGTCTGTATCACGAGGTACGAGTTACGTGTAACTGCTATTACCAAGAAAGGGGTTTTACTTTACTCGAAACATTCATTTAATTTATCAGAGATTTCTTATAAAAGAGTACCGCGCCATATCTTTGAAAAAGGGTGCGAAGCGGAATTAGGCGAAAGAAACGGGATGGCTAGAGAGGAGGAGGAGAGGCAGCAGGTGGCACGTATCCTACGCGATATGCGCGATAATAATTTTTCTGGGCCGTTTTTATTGGGCATGGCCGTCAGTCAGGCCGTCACGCGCCGCCGTGATCACTCAACCGACGTCGGCTTGTCCTTTAATCCGTTCTGCTTCCAGTAATTAAGACCTGAGCTTAAAAAGAGAGAGAAAGCGTCGTCGGTGGAGTCGTGGGTGGTTCAGCGTCGGCTCTGGATTAGGGAGGTGACTGAGGGCGAAACATACTGTGGCGATGACACGTTTCTTTGTCCCGGCCTCTCGCGTAAGATAGCGTAAGACAGCGTGTGGCATCTGTGCTCTCGCGCGCGAGCACAAACAGAAACAGAAGTGATAACTAGTCCGGCATAACCGGACAATTAATATTTGCGCGCATCAAACTTTTTCTCCAAGTTTTTGTTTCTCGTATATATGCGAGCTTCCCTTTGTCGGAAAAGAACGAGAACCGGTGGACCTGCAGACGTAGGTAACGGTGGCGCATTCATCACCCACACATACAGAGACGTGCTTCACTACACGCGGAAGAATATACTCCGCAACTGCGGAGACTGTAAACCGATGCTTAAGAGGTGTGCGTCTCTTTGTCGTCTTACATCCACGGACGAAAGCGAAACCCTGATATTCGTATGCTATCTGACGTTTTTTCGAAGGAATGAAAAGGTGTAAAGGTGTGACGTACAGGATGGCGCAGTAATTCGCGATTTAGTAACGTCAGGACTTTTCCGAGGACTTTACTGCGTTATCATCATGGTATAATTTTGTCAACAATGTCACTTTATATCATTCTTTCTTTGCTCTTTTACATCTTCGTATTTATATACTTTGCACGTTTTTTGGAACATTCAACAAGAAGACATGCTTCTTTTTGCACTAGAGCGTTTCTTCTTTGGAACACGGATGGTTGTTTCGGGTTTAAATATTGTAACGAAACATGTACGCACGCACACGCGCACGCACACACATTGATGGGATTTCCACTGTCTCGCATTTATTGCTTACTATCGATTGTAATTTATTGCAGGTGCGCCGGCCGTTGTTACCTGCCTTCGGTATAAATAAAATTGCGAAATGACATGCCGTTTTTATTACAACTCTGTTTTCATCATCATTTTACAATATGCAAAAACGAATAATCATCTTCCTCTCATTTGTTTTCCAAAAATTGAATCTTTTTTAGAACAGTTAAAGAGCGCATTTGAAATTTGAAAAGTTTATGGACCGTTTATGTAAAGTTTATTTCAGTGAAATGTGTGTAAGGCCATTTTCTGAACTGGATGGCGATAATTTTCAAATAAACCTCAACGGTGTAAATGGCTATGCACGTGTATTGATCTTGATTATTCCAAACTTATCTCGTTTCGAACATTTAATGCAATTCGTGTTCAAAGTCGCAAATTAAGCACGCTTTGGTTCCGACTGTTGAATAATCCGCGCGATTCGATTGCTCTTGCAGGGAAAAATTCGCGGACGATGCGTTAACGCGGCGAGAAATGGTGGCGGCAAAGAGTGGTGGCGGAGGGTCGAATTCACCCTATATGTAGTTTGGTAGCCCCGGTCTTTGGAGGGTGGTGATGGTGGTGGTGGTTGGTCACGTTGGTGGTAGTGAAATCGAGTTAGCCAAATTAACCATGAAATAGACTCCCTCCCTAGTGTCTGTCTATCTCGTCAACCGCTCGTGTCGTTCGCATCGCAGGACCACTAACCAAAGCTAACCAGTCCCGTAGGCCCTTTTAGGGCCACTGCGCACGAAATTGAACCTTTGCTTCTAAAGGAAACGCGACTGTCGACCAAACTCGCGGAAAACTCACGATGCACGGTCTAAGGTGTACATTGGGGAGTTGAGTCGGAAGGAAATATCATCCCGTGTCACGATATATAATATTTAACAATGAATAAAGCATATATTACCCAATTAATTGATTAGAGTTTGATTGTTTAATCGAACAGTTACATTACTGCGCGTGTGCCGATTAAAATATGAATTTGTTTGCCTTGAACAAATGGAGTGCGCGAATCGCTACCGGATGAAGTGCATAACAATATTTATATATACATGTTATAATATTATTGTAAAGTATAATTAGTGGTAATATATTGTTACATTATAATTACAAGCGTTACTATTCACTCTCTCGTTGAAGCATAATTACTCTCTTTGCTTACACTCCTATTTATTGCTCTCTCGTCAGTCCATGATTATTTATTAACCTTGAGTTAATGCATACGAATCTGTCTCTCGTGGAACGGTCGATTAAATTTCGAATTAAAGTTTATTTCTCATTATTCCGCTTAATCTGTTATTACGTCGTATGTGTTGATTGCAAAAAGCAAATAACGTAATCTCATGTAACACACGTGTGATTCTGCATGTGCACGCTGTTAATCGTGAATTTCGAGAATAAAACGTCACGTGCTATATCGGCTATCCTTTCTCGGGCGAATTCCACCTACAGCGTGCATGAGATTCGAGACGAGCATCTCCCGACTGTGATTCATGGGTACGATGATCCCATTGACAAATAAGAAAGACGCGGGTCGGCCTTTTTCTCATTAGCGGCACTTTGAACTAACCCGCCCACGTTATGACAAACTAGATTAATTTTCTGTCCAAAAGGTACCGCCTTCGCGCGATCGTTTGTTATGAAATTTTAACTGTCAGCCGTTACTTTATCGCACTCCGCGTTTAGAAATTGGCACTTACGCCGCATTTGAGCAACGTCATTTGAACATCACGATCAGCCATCGGCAGCGACATTACGTCGTACGTGTGTGCGTGTAGCCGAGTCTGGGTGTAGGCTCCACACACACGTGATTAAAGTCATGACATCCGGTCGTAAAAGTGAAACTGCGCGAGATCTGCAGTTGAAAATTTCGGAAAAATGTAATGTAGTTTGATGGATGGATCGTTCATATAAGCGCATTCAGGTCGACTCACACACAGCTGTTAAAAGCTTGGAACGCAGGCGCGCGACGTTTTCATTGTAAAAATCGGGATACCGGTTAAAAATATTCAAAGGAAGGAGCGATGGCCGAAGAGGGGTTTATAACTCACGTCAGGCAGGTAATTAGCCGCTTTTGCCCAGCTGTAATGGACCCGCTAAGGCACTAAGCGAGACCCTTAACTTATTTAAATGAACCGGTAACCCATGTCCATGTCCAACGTGAGCCAGACACGAGGCAATATAGAAAAACCATTTATAAGGGCACTATTCCGGATGCCTAAGCAACTTGTTTTCCTTTTGCTATACTTTGGACTCTGCAACCATCAAGCGATCTATTTTTTTTTCTTTTCTTTTTTTCTTTTTTTTTCCCCGTGCCAACAGGTAAATGCCAGCGTGTACAGTGATCCCTGTTTCACGGCTATTACGATATTATATGGAATTTTTCAACACGCGAGAAATGTGAGTAATTGTATTTCATGCAAATGTATCGCGAATTACATCGACACGTACACATTTTCAATATTCATATAAACTGATAACTCACAAAATTGAGTACATTATTTAAAATACGAAATATATTGTCACGTAAAATGAATTTTCTTCATGCTTATTTATCAAGGGCTACGTTGTCAATGTTCACAAATTTCAGTGTACACATAATAAGCATAAAGAATATTAGATATCCTGATATAATAGATATTCCTCTTTAATAGTGCTTTTTAGTACAATAATTGTGAAAACCCATACTTGTGAAGAATGAAGAAAATCGGTTCAATATGTCATCCTACGTGAGAGATAGTACAGTGTTTATTTTTTGTGGATTGCTTCAGAGGTACTATGTATCGCGATGTTATTAGGTTAACGCCATTGTATTGAAGAACAGAGAAGAATTGTCCTCAGCGACGTGAGAGTTTTTCGAATCATTGTATCGAGACGTCGACTTTAACTGTCAAAAAGAGCATTGATTTGTTTTCGACGGAATTTAGGGGCGCGTCTAAAGGGCGAATATTGATTTTATGTTCGGCTGTAAAAGTGTGATTTGAATTTTGATTGCGGGTTGGGAGAGATCGCGTAACAGGATAGTGCACGCTTTGCCAGACGCACAAGGGCCCTTCAAACGGCGCTTACTCGACTAGAAAATTGAAGGAATATACGTTTTCAAGTGACGAACATCGTGGACCTCCTGACCAAGTACATTGGTGTTCGCGATCATTTTAGTGTCGATCCAGATAGAGTATCTATAGCTCCATCACGAATAAAATGAACCTTCAATTTTCGTCTCTTTTCTTTTTCGTGACATGAATCTTTTAAATTTGATAGTAACTGTGTGCGCGCTCAAAATTTTCAGTTTAATATTCTCATTTAAAGAAACTCGATGCATATTCGACATATCAATTTTAAATAAAAGTTTTATTTTTTTTGCTTGTGCACTTTATTTATTACATAAGATAAAACTATTAAATATAACTATTAAATAAACGAAAGATTTAAGAGATATAAATATGATATATGACATATTGCATTCTCGATTGCGCGTTCATGATTTAGGTGAAATTGTATACGTTTTATATAACTAAATTTATTTTCTTTGTTTCTCAGTATAATCTTTGCATAGAAAGTAGGAGCAATCTTTCTATGCCCACTACAGCGGCGAAAATAGAAAAAAGAAGAGTACCGTTACAACGTCAGGTTCTCTCTTATGGGGGAATCGTTTTGGTTCGATTACGATCTTTGGCATAGCATAATTTGATAATGATACGAGGGCACGGATTTTATCATAAAAACATGCTAATTATGCTTTTGTCGTAACCCGAAATCACTATAATTCGTGAGAGCATAAAAATGGATATTAAAAAATCATCGTGAACCGTCTCTCTCTCTCTCTCTCTTTCTCTCTCTTAAGTTAAGAAATTTTAAGTTAATCAACATATCTTTTTTTAATTTTCAAATTTATTGGACGTTGCTGTTTCAAATAGAGTCATCTATGTTACTTATTTTCGACGATAATTAAGAATTTGATTAGTTATTCAATCTTTCTTAAAATCAATAATCAAAGATTGATATAATTCTTTTTAGCAAAATTGGTGAAGAAGAATCTATCAGATCAATTTGTTATTTTATTCAAATCTGAAATCGCGTTTATTGAAGCAATCAATTACAGATCGCGACATTCGACCAGCTAGGAACTTTACGTCTACAAAACGAGATTCGAACTCGGTCGGAGCTGTTCGTTCTGTCGCATGACGTACATTAGCATGCAAAGCCCGAGCAAATAAACACGTGGCTCAGCCGCGGTGAAACATCATTTAACCCGACGACACAGTCGTTTCACAGCACGTTTGTGCACTGTGCCAGGCGTCTCGACGCAATACCGTTAAACAAACTCATAACGTGGACAAACCAACTGCTAATGTGAATATTGGTGGGTTGATCCGTGCATATCCATTTAAGTATTCCCTCGAACACCTTCCTCCCTTAATCACTTTAACCCCAACCCTCTCTTGTCGTTCACTTCGTCACTTGTGTGTATGTCTTTGTCTTTCTTCCATAAAAGCATTTCTCTCTCTCTCTCTCTCCTTCTTCCTATCTTTATCTCTCTCATTCCTCCTTCTCTAATATCTCGTGGCTCCAATTAGTTCTGAACGTCCGACTGTCCGTCCGTCTATCTCTTCGTCCGTCCGTCGGCCCGTCCGTCCGTCCGTCCGTCCGTCCATCCGTTCGTACGTCCGTTCGTACGTCCGTTCATCCGTAGTTGCCGTTTGCACAGTTCGTTCGTTGTCTCGGCTCGTTCGTATCCCTCAGCTTCATTAAGAAACGCTAATGCGTTTTGTTTCTCTTTCACCACGCTCTCCACTCCCGAAAGAGAACGAGCTAGGGACTCTTTTAATAATCCCGCAGCACGCTCAGAGATTTATTATTTTCGGACTACGTTGCTGGATAAGTCCATATGGCTGACGCCCTCTGCCCCTGCATCCCTCCTGTTACACCCGTCTTTCTTCGCCTTTTTCTTTTTGTTTGAGTTGTCTGTAACCGCGTCCGGTCATCTTGCGGACTCGCGAACTCTTGTACAGAGTAACTTGATTAAAATCAGGAGACCCATTATTAGAATATTTAAAAAAAGAAAATTTCTCAAACCTTTCTCTATTAACGAAACAAAATGAACGATATATTCTGTAATTTGATGAAAACAGGCAATGTCGCTGCTGATAACATTTTATCGGACTGCGTCATTTTACATGTTATATGATCTCGATATATTCGCAGAACGACGATTAAAGAAGAGACGAGTTAAAGCGATGTATACAAATTGAACTTGGATCAACCGCATTTCACAGACTTGAGAGATCATGGCTAGTTTCCGATCGCAATCCCGACTCGTATCTCTCGCCAATCGAGGCAATTCCGAACACGATATAAAATCGATGCCGACTCATACTCGTTACGGAGAAAATGGAAATAGCGTCTGCGTTCCTGGCTCGATCGAGGCTCAGAGAGGAGACGCTCCTCTTATATGGTTATAATTCTTGGGGATCGTATAGCTATAAGTATATCCTGGTCCTTTGATTTAACGAGGTGTGGTGTCGGTTATACTATAAACGGGTACATCGGGACCCTCCTATAAACCAAACGGCCGAGTCGGTAAATTAGGAACTGAGAGACCTCTCTCGCAGGAAGCCCCTAAAAATACAATTAACGAGTCGTTTAACGGATATACCTGGCGCGGGGGTCACCGTCTCTTTCTCTCCAGGATTGCGAGACAGGAATGCATCTATGCAAAACGAAATAAGCCGCGATTTTTCTAAGCCGCACCCGTGTTTCGGGTGTACGAAGAAGCGGTGAGGATTTATTGGTCGGCTGCGTTTAATAGGAGCTCGATTGTGCGCTCTAACGATGTGATGCTCCAACCAAAACCGCTATTCCACAGCTCCAATTAACTGCAGGGATACATGCCTAGTGATACAATTTTAATATGTATCCGCATAAGACTAGTTACTGAAATCCTGATAATGTGACGTCGTGCATAACGTACTATTACTTTATCTTTACTCTGATAATTTTATTCATTGCAACGATAAAAACGATAAAAACAACAAAAAGAATACATCTAAGGGATAGAAATGATCATTGAACGAGGATATGAGTGTAAAACGTATCAACATTCTTGACGACGCGATTGTCAAAGAGAACTAATCAGTATCGATCGTTTCATCGTGCATGATCGAACGACAATCCGATCGGCCTCTCAATTGGCGATTGTTTTTCCAACGCGATATCATCTGGCCGCTAATTTATATCGCGCGCGGCTTGATGCTGTGTCTACGGTGCAGGTAGGGGATACGATAATCCACGATAAATCATCCGCGGGATCTTTAGCTTAATGAGTTTTTAGTGGCGGGTTTCACCGGCCGTGATTCATTTTGTGTTTTAATCAATTCATTAACGCCGTGCGCAGATAGCTTTTTCGTGCGTTCCGCTCGCTACCGCTGCCGGACCAGTTCCAATATTCGATCAGCTTACGTTTTCACCGAGAAACATTCTCGCGAGAATGATATAGCTTGCTAGTTTTTAATTAATTGCGGTGGATATGTACGCGTGGAGCATACCGAATGCGCGTAAATGCGCTGCTGCGCCCCAAATTTGCGTCGTAGTATCCTTTGGATATTTCGTTTTTTCCTATCCGTTTGATAATTTCGATCTTTTCGATTATCCCACTGAATTTCCCAATAGATGCTGTAGATGCTGAGTTTGAAAACGAAAAAGATAATTGAACGCGAAAAAGAAAATTGCGATTCGAGAGTTTTGTTGCGAGTTGTTCGAGTTGTATGGCATGTCGACCTCGTAGACATAGCGAATGAATGGAATCTGTACCTGAAGGATGACAAAGATATTTGCGATTCAAAGGTCAAACTCTATCGAAAACGACCGTATCCGTCATGCGTTTTAAAAAGCGGAAAGAAGGATCGCGAGGGAGTATTCGGGAGAGAGATAGTGAAAGAGAGAGAGAGAGAGAAAGGCAAAAGGTGTCGGTGTCGGAGGCCCTGCGGGATACGACCCCCGTTGCGCGCACACGACTCCCGAAAGAGCCTCCGTTTGGAAATCGCGCCTCTTGGTCCACCGGAGTCAACCTGTCAACCGCTACTCCGAGTCGGCGCACGCGAAATTGATGAAGAACGAGCCTTGAAAGAGATTATAGATTGCGGTCATTATTAGGTGCCAATATATTACTTTCGCTTCGACCGGATATCGGTGTTTGCGTTTTGCGGTCGGCCGGGCATTCGGGTTTGTGGAGTACGCGCGCGGATTCACTCTCCGATTGATTTGTAGTACGATATAATATTGCGGCGAATGTCTGGAAGTAATCACGCGTAAATACCGATATTTATTCCCGGCACGATCGACGAAAAAACGTGTTTAATGTAAGATAAAAAAAAAGTAACGGGCACGCGCGCTCTATATGTATGTGTGCGCGTTTTGTGTCTACATTACCAGCTGTTTCCTTAATTATTTCGACTACGTTTGTGACTGTGATTAGTGCGATAAGCCAAAAAATGATGAGCTTTATTGAAATAGCTACGTTGTTGCGAATATTCTCGTAATAGCAAAAATGTTAAAAGTTTTAAAAAAGTTTGAGTCATCGATTCCTTTTCTCGAAATAACGTCCGATATTTGTGCGAGAAAAATGGATCATATTTCGTTATATGTAGCACACGGGCCCTTTAGTTAATTACACATTCGCCGGTCGCACACATGCAACTTTGTAATTCGTACGCTCGCGTTTAATCGTCACGTCGAAAATTGCACGTGTACGCAGCGGAGATTGCGGAGGCGCGAGCCCGCCGAAAGACGGATCTATTAAGCCTGTTCGGGGCATCGTGTAGGGTTAGACCTGTAATTAACCAGTAGCTCTTTTACTCGCGAGAACGTAACTCCGGTCGTTTAACGGTCCGCTTTTATTGGGTATTTATTGGTTATTTTTGGGCCTGCAGAGCCCCCAGGCTCTCTTCACGGCCGCCTCCGGCCGACCGTAGAATACACCCGGAAGCCGGAAGCGAGAGATCGAAAACGAACGCAGTGCACGTTTCTTCACGTAACACTTTTTAGCCCACAATCTTGAACGTTAAATTCCGCATCGTTGATATACTCGCAAAAATTCATTGAATAACATACATTTTATGATATTTGTGATCTTGATTGCATAGATGAATGCTTTGGAGTTTTCTTTAGACAATTAGTTGGAGAATTTTTCCAACTAAACTTTTACACATACACACAATTGAAATGGTTTGGAAAAAGCTATATATTAATTTGCATAACAACGTAGTATTAGTATAAGTAATTTTCGATCTATACAATCCTGTAGCAGAAATCTCTGCTGAACCGACCGAATCGAGTTACCTCTTCGTTCTAATATTAACATATCTACTCGAGACCCAATGGTTTGGACTAGGGGTCGCACACGTAACAAAAGTGAACCTTATAGTATCATTTTAGCTTAGCACGTGTCCAGTCGATGCTGTTATGTTTGTTAAGCGAAGGGTACTAGAGAACCTCGTCGTTTATTGGACGGCGCTACTAAGCGCGTGCCAAGAGCCACTCAAATTCGAGTGCTCCTTTTACCGATTTCGTATCAGAAGTGGGGGCTCGACGATCTCGATGTATCTGCTCTAATCGAAGAACTTTACCTTTTGATTAATTAATCGGATGTAATGAATGAGGTAAACCGAGCAAGTTGTAGTGTGATGCATGTAGAGGTGTTTGTTATACAGGGTGTCCCGGGTTTTAACCGACAAACTGCGGGAGCATATTCTACTAGTGGAAATAAGAAAAAATTCTTATATCGAGTTTGCTTAGAAATGCTTTATTACAAAGTTATAAACCAATATTGAAAAGAAATATCAGATAAGTAACAACGGAACATAGTGTAGAATTTGGAAGGTCGAAGATGTTTATGTTACGTGTATTCACATGTATTCATGTTCACTATGTTGAAACGATTCAGTATGATTGTTACTTTCGCAACAGTAGCCGTTAGATTTCAATCATCGTGTCAACTAGCAATTACTATCAGAATGCCAAAAGTGTTTTCAAATGAGAAATACACTGATATTCATTTCGTGTACGGATTCTGTGACGGAAATGCACGAGCTGCCGTACGAGAGTATCAACGTAGATTTCCTAACAGGAGAGTACCAGATAGATTTAAAGCAACGAATTACTAATTCAGTTACCGAGATGCAACAAAATTTTCAGGAATGTCGTACTGTAACAAATTCTGTACTACGTCGATGTCTAGCTTGTATCGATGCGCAAGGACAACATTTTGAAATGCGTCACTAAATCATTGCGTAGATAATTTTTATTTTTGTGAAAAAATCCGTTGTTACTTATCTGATATTTCTTTTCAATATTGGTTTATAACTTTGTAATAAAGCATTTCTAAGCAAACTCGATATAAGAATTTTTTCTTATTTCCACTAGTAGAATATGCTCCCGCAGTTTGTCGGTTAAAACCCGGGACACCCTGTATAACTATGTGTAAAAATTTGTCGATTAACGCTCTCTCGCTTGATTAATTTTATCTACAAATAATGTGCACGTATACGATGCAAAATAGTAGAATGAAACCTTTGATTCAGAAAAAATTCCATTTTACGACGTTTCGACACGATCTGGCAAGACTTGCGAGTCTTGGTAGTTTTACGACTATTACTCGGTTCGGCGGACATAGCTCTGGGGTTTGAGATTATACGTAATTAGCGTTATAACCACCGCCTTGGTCAAATTGGATGATTTTCTTTTTTGAACTAACGTTTCAATCAAGCCCGTCAACATCCCCTTAAGCTATATTGAAAGATTCGACCCCGTAATTACTTTGCTAATTAAATCGAATCGCTTCTGTAACCAGATGTTCCTCGAACTGTTTCTACGCGTCGGGGCAATCTCAAGTCTATGTTTCATTAATAATTATAGCGAACTTTTTTCAAGTTGCATCACATAGTAATAGAAAAGTGTGGACTTTGTTTCGATCTGCAAAGTATATTCTAGTCTCTCTAGTTGCTCGTGTCCCTCCTACCGATTTCTCTCTTGTCCGTTCTTTGGCTATGCTGATCTCTTTTTTCTCATTCACCATCTTCCTCGCTCACCCCTGCTCTTTCCAACTGCCTGTCTCTGTTCTGCCCTCTTTTGAATAGCTCACGCCACGAATGCGCCGGGTGTTGTTCCTCCGAAGAAACCCAAAACTGATGGTTAATTATATTCATCCCGCGACTCAACTTGGACTCGAGAGCACGAAGGGTCTTTTTTAGTTTGCGGCACGCGCCGCCACGTGGCTTCACTGCCGACCCCGTGAAGAGGAAACGAGCAACCAGCGAGGCCCGTACAGGGCCGAATTAGTGTTACCGATACGCCTAGACATCGTTCTGTCCTGCGCTGAAACGACCGAATCGGTCCTTGCGGAGTAAAAAGAGAAAGAAAGCGGTCATTATTGCTCCCCGTGAGATTAATGAAATCGCCGTGTACCGATTTACGACAATGTTTTATGCTTTCTCTCTCTTTCTCTCTCTCGACTTTTTCTTGGACTTTGTCCAAGGATCGATTGCAGAGTAAATGTTTCTTCAAGATCTGAATTTACTCTAGATGTATTAATGATGTATTTGTACATATTTAATATACATTTTTGTGTGTTCCAAAAGTTGAAAATAAATACATTGAAACGTTATCATAACAATTCTGCGAGTGTACGTTCAAGATTTACATCAACATGCATATCTAAATGAAAAGTGTCTATACATATGGATATGGATGTGTGTGTGTGTCAGCAAATTGTCAAAATTGTACATCAATACGAAAATTATATATCGATACAGGATATATCGTGTATATATACGAATAATAATATAGCTGATCTGGCGACCAACGTTCGTCCGTAAATATATAAAGCTTCAGCCAGTGATGGAACGATCGAGCAATTAAATTTATCGTGCTTCGACAACGCGACGAGTTTGAACAGAGTGCTTGTTATCACCTCGTAAGGCTAAATAATAACATTGTCGAGCATTGAAATTTCACACCTTCGTATACAAGATCTCACAAGAAGTTTGGAATGGATAATTAGATAATTGCGCAACTTCAACAACCTACTTTCGTGCATTTAATTGTAAATCTTGCAAGTTCAATGGACACGTTTCTTCTTCTATCCGGCCCTCTCGTTTATGATGAAAGAAAAGTAAGCGTAATGTCGGTCATAAAATAATAAAATCTGAAAAGTATCGCGGGTTTAAAGTCATTTCAATTTCTCGTTAGTTTCGCTAGATTAGTTTCCATTAATCGCGCATTGCATTCCACATTTCTTCTTTCATGTATCGTGGAATCGTGATAACGTCGCACGCAGCGTTGTATTCGCCACATTGGATTCGCAAAGATTCGGGTCAAGCGAAACGCGCGATGTATAAAAAAAACATCCCTCCCGGACAAAAGGGGTTGGCGTTACCGTGCGGAGACGATAATGCCCCGTTCAGTCCGCGCGCCGAGGTACGCGCCTAAGTACAGACTTGGAAACTGTTCGAAATGTTTGTCCCGCAGCGAAATGCAATCACGACGCGTGGGATTTGGGACAGCTGCGCGCGTGCTGAGGACAATTAACATGAATTATGGTAAACGCTCGCAAACCGGACCGAAAGGGATTGTCCGGGGCATCGCACGATGCATATACGAAAGCGTACGCGCGGGTATGGATCCAGGCATTGCCCGCGGCGCGAGTATGCCGGCGCGCATTTTTACGCAATCGTAGCTGGTGGTTATCGTTTCCCTAAAAGTTAATCAATTTCATCTTTGTAACGTGGCTTCGTAACCGCTTGAATTGGCTAACGATATTTTTAGATTAGAATTCCGTCTCAGTGTAAATGAAAATACTTGGGCAGCAATGTCGATCGCGATTACGATCGTGTCATAGCTTTCATTTTCTTTTAAGATTTGATCAGGTCGTTGATTCTGATCAGACATGGTATCCGTGATATGATTACTCAAACTTTGGATTGACTAATATTTCCCACTAATACCGTTCAATCGAAAATTGGAAATTTTCCCAATTGCTGCAATCTGTCATTAAGGCAACATGCAATGGCATCCACTGTTCTTTATGTATGATTGGCTGCAGGTGCAATGGTTAGTCGTGTCAAGGCCCTTATTATGTACGTATCGTAATGCTTACCATCTGACAAGTTGTGGCACAGAGGTACGTAATAATAATTATCGCAATATATTACACACACACACACACACACAGAGATATAATTTTTTATTTAATACCACTCACACACATTTCAAATTTATGTTGAGATTCTATCGATAAGATATTTTTTCTTATTTCTCGCCTACAACCAGGATGTACAGTGGCGAGCATATAAATAGGGAAATGTAATTAGCATTGTTTGATTATGTATACATCGACCTTTGAGAAACTAATTTTGGTAAACTTTGTTATTAATGTGAAGTACAGACTTTCAACGACAGGCTATCACATGTAAACATCGCATTCGTCTCCGCTTCATTACACCGTGAGTCAATAACTGCGCCAGTTACCAAATCGGTACGAGCCCATAAATAGGGAAATCGTATTCTTCTCAGTTTGAACTCGACTTTTGAGCGAATAATTTTGTAATTTTGGTAAGTTTGTTTATATAAACGTTTCTATGTATTTATTTGGTCATAATAAGGAATATGTATGTGATATGTGAAATTGTAGGAATGGGACGGGGCAAACACGTAACAGCATAGCAGCGCCGAGAAATTTATCATTTAAAAGAGCAAAATATGACGCTGTCTGCAATATCTAAACGTTTAAATATCTCAATTAATGCTTGTCATCAAGCTTTGAACCATATCAAACGTTATGGTAATACTTCCAACAAACCTCGCTCCCAGATCTCGAAAAACTACAACTCGTGTTGGTCGGATGATACACCGTATCTCTGAGAAAGACCGTTTCAGGACCGCTGTTGGCATTCACGCCGAAATTTCGATACAAGAAAACTTGAATATAAGTGTTCACACAATACGACGTCGGTTGACAGAGTTCGGATTGAGAGGACGTGTTGCAAGGAAAAAACCTCTAATAAGTAAAAAGAATCGCAAGGCTAGATTATTGTTTGCGAAAGAGCATATCTATTGGGCACGCGAACAATGGGCAAAAGTCATTTTTACTGATGAATCCAAATTTAATCGTTTCGGCTCGGATGGCAAAACATATGTTCGACGTCGTGTAGGTGAAGAATTCAAAGAAAAGTGTCTGAAACCAACAGTGAAGGGAGGTGGTGGTTCTGTGATGGTGTGGGCCGGTATGAGTTTGATTGGTCCTGGACCAATTTGCCGTATTAATGGAATCATGGACCGCCATGTTTACGTAGACATTCTGGAAAAGAATTTGCTTCCTTATGCTGCACAGTACTTTCCCCACGACTGGATTTTGCAAGCGGACAACGACCCGAAACACACATCAAAAAAAGCTAGAGAATTTCTTAAGGATCATAATGTGAATTTATGACGTGGCCGGCTCAATCCCCGGATCTGAATCCCATAGAGACACTTTGCAATGACGTGGAAAAGGTGATCAAAGAAAAGAAACCATCAAATCTCAACGAAATGTATGAAATTATCCAAGAAGGATGGCGCAACATTTCTATTGATCGATGCATTCGGCTCATCGATTCAATGCCACGAAGATGTCAAGAAGTGATCAGAAACAAAGGAGGACCGACAAAATATTAATTCCTAGTCCAATTCCTTTCCAAAGCAAAGTCTATTTAAGTGCTAGCAAGGGGAAAATAATTTATTAATTTGATATTAATAATCTGTTATAAAAATTCCCTATTTATATGCTCGGAGAAATAAGGATCAAATGTAAATGATATTTTTTTATTTAATACAAAATGGACTATTATAGTTTAATTTATATTGTATTTCATTTCATGATGTACAAACTAAATAATAAAATTGATAGTTTTTCAGTTGTTTCAGGATTCACTAGTCTACACGAAAATTACTTTCGTCAGTTGTATTTCCCTATTTATACGCTCGCCACTGTAGGTGCCTCTTTCATTAACGTGAAAGCTGGATTGTTTCAGAAAATTTATTGCATCATTCAACAGAATGAATAATCAGCAGCGTTGTGCATATTTAAATTTGACGATTTATCGATAATCGATCACTTTTTCGAACATTGTCTTGTCGAGTCCGAGCGTAATTACAATTTTTAAGTATCTTTGTGCCTCGAACACAAATTTTACGCCGAAAGATATAACGCAATTTTGACAGATGTATCGCGGCTTGTGTATAGTCTAACTGCTTACATTAAAATAAACAAAAAATGTGTTGCTGCATTTAATATTTTATGCAAGCGTGTAAAAACACATCGAAAGATATATCTTTCGTGATATCAACACTCGATGATTGGCAAGGGCCGAGACACGTTAATAGTAGACAATAGATGAAAATGAATATCCGTAACGTGCGCGCGGAAGGTAGCTTCGGCAAACGGCGAATTCAATATTTCGAGGGACGGATCGTTTGACGGATGAGAAACCGGCCCCAGCGTCCAACTGTCGATTCTGGCTACCGCTCATGGAAATGCAACTGACAAAATAATTAGTTTCGGAAGTTCACTGCGCGCGCACACGGGACGGGTTTTGTTTGTCAAAATCGTGCGTGGCGAAATTTCGACGAGAAAAAAGCGCGCTCTGCTACGCACCTGCCAACGAGCATGCGGCATCTGACCGCATCTCGCAATTAGTTCGCTCGCTTAACGTGTACATTATCAATTACGTGCATCGAGAGTCGAGCGATAATGGGAGATATTAGATCATTACACGTACGAAATGTCGGGCATTTAAACCACCAATGGCACGAAATATTCTCTCATGTCATAAACGCCTTTCGTAATTTTGTGAAATCGGTTTCGATCTAAACCACATCACGGAACTGATTTCGACGTGATTATTACTCTGATGAGATTCTAAAGATGGGAGATGGTCATTTTTTTTAAATAGTTTGCACGAATTGATTTAACGTCGAGAAGAAGATTTCGCATAAAAATTTATAATCATGTCTGCAATAAATATTTAGCAAATTACATCAACTTGTAATGTAACGCAAGCATTATGTCAAATCTGAAGATGACGATGATACGTTTCAAGAAGATCTGATACTTTCGTTATTAGACATTGTCTGTTATTCTACATTTATGCGTAACGCAGTCACTTCCGTTTTTATCTTTGAAATACAACCTTCGGGAATTCTATCGAAATTCTCTATTATCTCGTTGCATACAATAACATCGAAGCCTTGCGGGAAAGGTACGTTACTTTCGATGAAAACATATAACGGATATTTTTCCTCCACCTGATAGATAACTCTCTCCGCTATAAGAAGACACAAATGCCGTATGCAACGTTGTCTCGAGAATGGTTCGGATACAGAGCTGATAGCTCCGGGCTGATAGATGTTGGCTAATTATGTGCCCGAGAAGTCCTGGCTTCGCCTGGCCAGGAAGAGAAGCCCTTCCTTACGTTCGGCCTTTTGTGTTTGCCATATCGCTCGCGACCACCCATTGACAATAAAATCGCCTCGTGAATTTCGCGAAAATACCGCGAGATCTTAACGACGTAGATACGTATTTACGTACTATGTATTACGTACGGTGGATTTGTACATGGGTAGGAGAAAAGGCTAGAATAGAAGATAAATTGTGCAAAACACAAGGTTTGATTCTAAGATGCGCGATCTTTTCTTATGCAAATAGCATATATTTGTGTAAATAATCAATTATTGATTATACCATTGTTACCGCTCGTTTTGTATAAACAATACAACCAAATTGCTTTCAGTGTTCCTGAAAAGGTTACTGATTTGTACCGTGGTAAAAATTTCTACTGCGATTACATCATGTATGTCATCATGTAGCGAAAAAGTTTTAATTTTTCGAATTGAAGCTGAAAAACGAATTCTATTCCGAATCTATAATTGATTCAACTCCAGTAATTTTCAGTTTTTGTTTTTTTTTTCACAACCCTTTTCAGTTTATGACGCATTCCGTAGTCTCCGCAATAGTCAAAGTACTTTAATATTATCGCTACCGCTTGTGAACGGTTATCATTTTCGCACGAATATTCCAAATGCTCTTATAAAATCGTTAATATTTGTTTCGATAATTGCTATGGGGCTATGGCACCTCCCACAGTTAATTTACACAATTATATCGCACTGTTTCGGTTATATCGTATGTTGATTACGTACCTCATTTACTCGCAATTACAGAAACGCTATCCGTGTTTAGCACTTTTTAGCGCCGGAATATTAATTGACTCGTCGCGAATCTGTTTCATCCAATAACACATTTAACGTCTCGCCAAAATTACAATTTCACTTTCATTTGTTAAATCATCTCCTTCTAACGTTTGTTATATCGCATCACCGTTGTAATTTTCCATGTGTAGTAATGCATTAATTAATGCATTTAATGAGCTTATGATAATAGTGTCCTCCAAATATAAACAAATGTTCCGATACACTGTGATTTTTGAAGGTTTGCAATTACGTGGAACAAACGAGATACTTGAAAGTTTTAAAGACGAGGCCGTCTATTTGTTTATCCGCTTGTTTGTTCGACTGCTCGACTATTTGGTTGTTCGATTGTTCGTTTATTCGTTCGTTCGTTCGGCCGTTTGTCCGTTCGTTCGTCCGTCCGTCTGTTCTTCCGTCCGGCTGTCCTCCCGTCCGTTCGTCCGTTCGCTCGGTGGTACTGGCCCTGTAATTGGGCCCAAACTCTTAGCTCCGCTCGACCGGCCAAAGATTATACACCCGCATGTCCCGAGGGGTCCGAGCCAAACGTTCTTGTGTGATATATTATGCTGCAGATACCTGTATCTGATTCACGAGGTGAAGCTGGCGTAAACGGAGTAACTTTTTCGTGCTAAGAGCGCGTTCCGGTACCCTCCTGTTAGCCGCGCGCGATACGATACATCGAGGCTCTATCCTAGACCGACCAATAACATGTCGACGCTTCATTTAAATAACGTGAAGTGTTTTTTTTTCGAGATGCTGTGCCCACGTCGTTGGATATCTCTCGTCTCTCTTGGAATCTCGCTCGTCTTGCGAGGGCCTCTTCGTATAATGCCTTTCGAGCGGATCCCCAAGATCCGAACGGCGGATCTTTTAATAACTCCGATCGGCCGCTCGATCGACCGATTTTGTCGGACATAGATTCATCGGATTCATCAGAATTCACTAATAATACTACGATGAAGGCGGACAGTTCTCGACGGGGGACCCGATGTGTACGAGCTCCGGTTCGTTACGTGTCTCGTCTCTCATCTATGATGTAACTAGTAACTTTGCTCTACTCTGAACGCTAACTATACACATCTCGAAGCTTCTTCTCTGCTTCGTCGTTCCGCCGTTCTCTGCGTCAACTTTCAACGAACCATCCTGCTAGTTTGAACATCATCCCAAGATTATCATCTTTCAAAAGTTTATGTTAATCTTTCGCTAAAATTGTCTAGCTTCTCTCGGCTTTCTTAGATTGCTACATAGTGAACGAAAAATTTCGCATTCGATAGCATGATGCGACACATTTTTCATAATGCTCAATGACTTTCTCTCGTTTTTGAGTTCGTCATATAATTGGCTATCGGTGGTGATAATCGCGACGGTTCCAACCGCTCACGTTGTAAGCAGATGATGAGAAGCGATTCGTGACTTGGACATCTGCATGGCACAATTATGCTTCTTTGTTGCCGCGATACGCTCGACAGAAAATTACAAACTGCCGTGCTCGCGTGTAACGTTTCCTCGGGCGTGCAACCAAGAACAACGCGCGCCCACCTGATCGGCATATCATTTAATATTCGTGGCTGCAATGTTCGCGCAGCAAGTGTGGGAGGAACACGCGACATATTGTCTTGGAATGACACGTTAATATGGCGAATGTACGACTTTGTGTCGCAATCGAGTAGTCCGATGAGATCTTTGTCCACGACATCGAGAGAGAAAGAAAGACTTGGATGGGCTGATTAGCGAATCGTTACCGAAGAGGATAACTGATCGTATAATTTACATTCTTATTATAATTAGCTCGTGATCTGTATCATTGCTTACAATTAGTTTGTCCTCCGTTGTGTTGTCCAACGTTGTGCCCTCCTGATCATCAATGCCGCGTGTACGCATATAAATACGTGAATAGTACAAAAAATAATCACAAGAGACGGACTAACAGCTGCGGGTCTTACAAGATCAAAATATTTATGCATCACTACTTTTTGCACCGGTCGTAACGTATGTAATTATTCAGAGTACCGTGGTTTCGCAATAATTGTTTGCAAATACAAATTACGCTGACGCAGAAGAGAAGATGAAAAATGAGAAATTCCGAAGGATGCGTTTGTTGGAAGAGTTTAGTGTGTTGTTATTGCATCTGATTAGTTATAATCAGCAAATAATTCTACGCGAAACTCTGATTACTAAATCGATTGCGAGTAACATCAATTGCTTGTTCAGCTGTATTATCGACAAATGTTTACCTCTGCCGTGTACGTGTGCAATGTTGGACTTTATACTTTACATATCTACTATCATGCATTTCAACATGGTGAGCGCGACATTAACATCACGCCATTGATACGTGAAGAATATTGCACAATTCGCCTCGAAGTTGTTAAACCTCTCTTTATTCTTTATTCTGGATACATCTGGATTATTGGATTATTTGGTAGTTACGCTTCGTAGCAGCTTGGTGCTCTCGAAAAGACGCTAAGGAAACTCTGGTCGTACTTGTATCGATTCTCGTTGATCAATGTAGTAACGAGGAGTAGACCCTCATAGCGCGATTGCCATTCAATGCCTGCATCGCATTGGGACGGATGTTCGACAGATAGATTTCCTACGGCTCGTCTAGCCACATCTATGACGAATCGACGAGATCATTTCCAATCCCTCCGCCTCGAACTGAACGAGGTGCAGATTGGCGGATAGGTTGCACGTAAATTGCAGCTGGAAATGAGCGCCAATTGCACGTCTCGATAATGCCTTGAGTCGCGGTAGATCGTGTAATCGATGAGACACGCAATATGCGAGATTTCGTTGCCAACACGATAGATCGCGTTTAATCTCGCTGCGCGGATGCGAACGCATAGATCGGTGGTAGATACGCGAGGTCTGGAACGTAACTCTCGAACCTTGCCCTGTAGCGAGATCCGTGATGAGCTTGCGGGCACGCGCGCGAGTCCGCTGTGTAAGATTTTACAATTAACCTTGTCTTTAAGCATCCAATCTACAATGTTGCAACGTTAACATCGAATAATAAATAATTTTTGCTAGAGCGTATGACTTGAGACTACTCTGCGGGTAGATACAGCAGAAACCCGCCCTGTGTAGCCGACTCCACAAATCCGCGAACGCGCGCAACACGCACGCACGTGCGTCGTTCTGTTCCCGATGGGGTACCTGTACGCGGTGTATCCCATCCACACATCGCGCGCGCACACACGCACGACATACGACCGGCTTCGTCGAGCGCCGTCCACGTATGTACAACTCTTTCATTACGGTCGAATCTCGATGCCATGCTGCCGTAGCCGGTGCAGCGTACCGGCGTAACGCCATTGTAATGGCGTGCAGCTAAGGACGCAGAAAAATGTCGATACTTTGTTTAATATTTCCCATTTAATACTTTGCGTCGCTGTGATATTTTCGATCCATGAAACTCGCGCAACACGCCGAAAATCGCAGCGCGATGCGATGATCGCGCTTGCCCATTCTCTTATTTCAACCACGTTGGATATCTCCTAACAACTAAAATATCGTTGTTTTTCCATAACTGCCCCTCTTGCCCATCCCGCGATGCATAATGCTACGTATAAACCCGTGCGCGGGTGAAAAAATCGGGGGAGACGAACGGGGAAGAACGGAGCTTCGCTCGCGCTCTCTCGTTGATGTGGCCACGCCCGTGGCGGATTCCTCATACGTAACTCGTGCGGTGGCTCGACCTACCAGACCCCTTTCTCCTTCTCCTACACACCTCGCCGTCTAAGATTACGGACGCGGTGCTTTTATTGCAATTGAATCCCTCAGTCCCCTCTCCTATCTGCGGCTCTCTCTTTATCCCTCCGCTCCGTCCTCTCTCACCGAGTTTCTTCTCTTTTTCCTCTCCGTACTCTGGCGTATTCTTTCCGCGTGTTTCGCTCGCCGCTTCTCTCGTCGTCCTTCATCCGCTTCCTCCTTCTTCTGTCTCGTCTGTTTCCCTCTCGCTCTTTCGAATCCTTCGCTCTTCTTCTTCTTCTCTTCTTCTTCTTCATGCCAGAGAGTACTGTACGTTTGGAGCACAGCATCTTCTCTCTTTCTCTCTCTCTCTCTCTCTCTCTCTCTCTTTCTTCCCCTTCCCATGGTTCCGTCTCTGTCTTCTGGCGTATGAAATACTTTGCCCGAGCACACCTTTTTGCTTCTGCGTTTGTGCGCGATTGGCCGTGCGCTTTTTTATATTACGAGTTTTGCTCTTGCACGCTCCGCATTGCTCAGCGAGCGAGCGAGCGAGTAGAGCCCGCGGCTCATTAAAGCGATGCCTCCTTGATCCCCTAATTACAAGATGGCGGGTGCGAGTACATGGCGTCCGTAGAACTTATGCGATATGAACTTATGCCTCTCTCGTTCCCCACCGTGTCTCGTTTGTCCTTTCGCTTGGGCGTAAGCGGTTTTGCAAAAAGGATTGCTCTCCTTTCACGCGATTCGCGCGTTATAACGTGTTCTGATAACCGTGCACGATATTCTTCGTTACCGTCAACTCTGACGAGAAATTATGGAAAAGCGAATGCCGCTACAACAAAGAGACGATGCTCCGGTTTCTTTTCTTCTTTGTTTCTTTTTCTTTTTTTATACAACGTTGCATCAACTCCAAAATGCGATTCATGTACATTTTTATTAAGCATTTATATTGTCCGAATAATGAATTTGATGAATTGAGCAAACTTTCTGACGCAGGTTTTTAATTTGTCCAAGTATCGAAAAAGAGTTTGTAAAGGTGCAGTTACTATGTCGAAAATACAGAATCTTGCTTTTCTATACGGGAACCACGGGAACAAATAGATATGCGGATGAATAGTGATGAGACAAGAGAGCTCTAATATGTATATGCGTGGCATGCATATGTATGAATGCATATTCGACAGATTTTCTACCGAATGAGAAGAGCAAAATGTGCGAAGAAAATTTATTCATCGCGCGGATAATTCACCCGGAAGTAATATCTGAAAATCAAGATTAATCAAGTAAAACGCGCGCGATACGGCGTCTTGATAATATTAAAACGCATTTGCACGACGCGATACAAGTTCAATGAAGCGATTACCATTAATACACAGTCAGTATATAATATTGTGTCTATTAGCTTATATATGGATTTACGATTACCGAGTTTGATTATGCATATATAAAATGCTTTTAAACAACGCATAAAGACGCATTATACGTTACGTGCTCCTCTCCGTTCTTGCTTTATAGATTTATTTCGAAATACCTCATTAAAAAGATTTCTCTAAATTTATCCAGTTGCATTCTTAGTTTTATATCATAAGATTATAAATTGAAATGAGTTCTACGGTAACGGAATTTGTGCCAATTACGTGCTGACTATGTGGCTACGTAGCTAACGTAATTTTATATATAGTGATCTTTACTTTAATCACGTGTTTGTCAAGTTTCCCCATAGCTGTTTTACTATAGCATAATCAATACGACGGAGGTTCAATGTTATTTTTGTACTGGCCGTTAAAGTCTCTTTTCCCTACAATGTAAAACGAGGTGGCCTTGTCCAGGGTGTGCAATGTCCCGCAGGTTGTGGGCATTGTTTCCGAGCGAGTTCGCCCGAAGGGTGCGAGCTTCTTCAGGTTGCTGGCGTCCTACTGAGCGGCCCACGCCGACTGCCGCTCATCGACATCCCGACAGCCCCAGGACTCGAATCCAGAACAGCTCTTCGCGATCCTCCCCATGTTCGGATCTGTCTTTCTTACTTCTTCTTCTTCTTCTTCTGCTTCTTCTTCTTCTCCTTCTTCTCCTTCTCCTTTTCCTTCTTCTACAGCTTCTTCCTCCTCTGGTACCATCTCTTCACCTTTGCGAATAAACCTCTTTCTTTCTCTACAGCTCGTCTACACGTGTTCTCTCTTTCTCCATTACTTTCCCCCCGCCATCCTCGTCTCCCGTCGCCGTGTTTCTTTCCCCGGGCTCCGCTTCTCTGACTGCTGGTCCGGTCCGGTGCTCCCTTCTTTTCGTTTGCGTGGCGTGGGTGTGCGTGCCTTCACTTTGCCCGGTAATCGTATGTAAATCGTATAGCAGATCTCTCCCGTCCTGGTCGCGCGACCGCCTGGATGAAGGAGGCCCCGTATAGAATCTGCAGCGAGATGGACCGTCGTGCGGCTTCTTACCCCGCGGCGGATACGGAGGATAGCCGCGTGCGTTGCTCATAAACAAATTATCCGGACTCAAGGGTCGAAGGTCTATTGAACCGAGGCGATCCGTTCTCCGTTCTCATTTACATAGTTAGCCCCGGAGCTGCAGATGCCCTCCGCCATCTCCTGTCTTCTTCTATCTTTACTGTCCTATCCTCTCCTTTCTTCTGCTTCTGCTTCTTCTTCTTCTTCTTCGCCTTCTCCTTCGCTCGCTCCTCCTTCTCTTCTTCTTTTTTTTGCTATCCTTCGTTTTCTTCTTCCTTCTCTCTTTCGGCTGTCAGTTTCTCGTTTTCTTTTGTCACTCTTGACACTCCCGACAACCCCAACTTTGCTGCATTTATCCCGACGTTTGGATGCGTGGTCTTCCGGATTGGCACGTACCTATCGTACTTTGCTACCTCGAAGGATTTCCGTGATTCGCTGCTTACGAACGCAATTATCAGGTGTGCTTGTAAAAGAATGCTGATAATTTATGCGTATACCACGGATTATAATGTTAATAAATAATAATCTATCGTATGAAATTTATGAGCATAATTACAATTTGCAAATATTAAAATTGAAAAAGAGTCTCTGACGATGTAACACGTAAGAATAATTCATACATATAAATTTTATTATTTTATTGAGGACATCTCAGGATGAGTCAGTGCAAGTGTTATTTTTGTTAGTTTGACAGTTTCACGTGTAAGGAAACCGTATTGCAAAAACAAAGATACAGATCAAATACAAGTTCCGTGGGCGTGTCGATAAGACGAGTTAACTAACAAACCCTGCGGAACGGCAAATAGCACGCCTCGGGAGATAAACTAGATGCATAAAGGACACCGTTCCGTACTTGTGATCGGGACTGGTGATTTTGTTCGCAACCGGCCGCGTGTATACATTCATCACGAAGGGAATGGAACTACGGTTCGCCGAGATGACGACGTAACTAATACTCTGGCGAATACCAAAGTCGCAGCTCGAATAACGACGAAGCGGTAGATACGTTTCGCTGTTTCTATGAAGACTTCGGGGAACAGCGTGCAATGTAGCAAATCACAGGCAAGTAACAGTTCGCTAATTGCGGCTGCTAATTCCACGTGAGCAGGAACTCTGGCCTCATTCCGCACTCGCCGCGCCTATTCGCGATCACTCACGCCGCCGGTGCCGCGTTTTAGCGATAAACATGTCGACCGACCGATGCAAATCGCTGATTCCGCCGAAGCGAAGGGTGTGCATCGGCACGGTATACGAGAAGAACGACAAATCTTGCCGTACGTCACAGTACGCCCCCGACAGCAACTTAAGCGATGCTCATTACGAGAGCGAACGGATAAAAGGGAAAGAGAGAGAGAGAGCCAGACGCGCTGCGCCGCACCGCGCGCTCGCGTCTCGTTTTGTCGGCGGTGGTCGTACCTCTATACGGCGTAATCACAGTGCCCCGTAGCGGTGCGCGTCGGGCCCCTGAGTAACCCACAGGGGCAGGGGATGAGGCAGGATGGATCGAGGGGTTGCTCGGCCGCGTTGGCGGCGTCGTCGGCAGCGTTGGCTATGGGAAAGAGAGAAAGAAAAGGACAGAGAGAGGCAGGGGATTTTTTTCTGTACTCTCTCTCTCTCTCTCTCTCTCTCTCTCTCTGCACGACGCGGCAACGGAAGAGAATGAGGGAGATGCTGCCTATCGAGATGGTGGAAGCTGAGGGAGATGAAGGAAGGGGGCACGACAGGGTGGGGTTGGAGGCGCTGGCTGGCAGGTTGAGTCGTCGAGGCGGCTCGACGCCACCGGAGGGGGATTTGGGTGCACATTTCACGGGCTGGAGAGAGGAAGAGAAGTGAGGGCACCGTTGTGCAGAAAGGGGGATCGCGGTGATGTGGGTGGGGTGGCGGACAGGGTGGAAGAGCCAACGTGGTCCCCCTCTCATGGGCCGCCCCCGCTGCCCACCGCATGATTGCTTCCCCGAGGCAGGCATCGCGTGTCAGGCCCCTCTTACACACCACCCCCTCCGGCCCCACCTCGCCGAGCTGGCGCTCGGTCAGTTAAGTCCATCGGTTCCCCCCCTGTCCATACTGTTTCTCCCCCTACTTGATACCGCGATTTCCTTAGGCCCCGCCGCCCGCACAGCCCGGATTCGATCGCGAATCAAGTGCCGACTTTGTAGTCATCGATGACGACTACGTAGGAATGTAAGGCACGTATGATACTAATTGCGGCGATACTCGGATCGCGCGCTAATTTTGCGTGTGGAGACAATGCTGATAATCAATTTACTAAAGTGTATCTTGCTCTCGCACTAATTGTGCTTTTAATATTCTTTGCTAAATATATGTAATGTTCCGTGAAGATGCAACAGTGAATAATTCACACACGTGATTACGTCGACGTGTCCTGCCGTTTCACGAGACGTATTGATATATCGAGAATCGTATGTTCAATGAAGCAGATGTAACTTTTCAAATCAGTTGAAATATTTCTAATGCTCGACGAGTCTGTCGCATGAACTGATAAACCGATGTAGACTTGCCACCATCACGAATTACATTTGCAGCTTCCGCAACAGTCGTGTAAGGAGATATTATTTTGCTTACTCGCGTTGTATTCTATACACTTTGAAACCCTCCAAGAGATGAAATGCCATGCTTGGCAGACGCCAAAGTAGTTAAGCGTATTATCAGCATAATCCGATGAACATCGAGCAAAGGTGATATTACTATGTGCACTAGCAGATAAAAGAATTCCACAGTTGTAACGTAGTATTAAAGTAACATTAATATAATGTATAAAAAAATGGACGCGGTAATCGATCAACTTGTATATATCGTACAACGTATCGTGGAATTCTTTTATTTGCTAGTGTACATAATATCGCATAAATATAATTAATAATAGTCCGGTATATAATTGGCCTAGACTAACCCACCTGTTTCCAAAAGTTAGTCACGACATTGGCACCGTGATGTATCGCGTTCGGAGCTTCGAAATTATTACAAAATCTCTCGAGATCTCGTTTGAAAAAGAATAATTTCGCACTCCCGGTCGCGTCTATAATTTTCCAATTTTGTTTTATCGATAATTCGCTGATGGTCCACCCTCATATTTTGTCGTTAGGTTGACTCTAACAACGAGGCACTTGAGAGGGAACCGTTTCGCTATGCGAGATGGAACCATGGATTCTTCGTGGAACTTATCACTACGGTGCATACTCGAACGCAAAAGCGCATAATAGCGGTATCAGAAAAACATGTTTACGCTCGCTAATTCACGCTCAATCCTAATACACGTTCCGCTTATTCTCATGCGGAAAATAATGCTGTTTTTTTTTTTAGGAAAATACGTATGTGTGTGCTGCTCGCGCGCGCCTGTATTTCACGTGATATCACACGATATCTCCTTGACCTGTAATGCTATAGCGAGTCAGACAAATATTAAATTCTATATTTCTGTTGTGTATTCTCTGGCACGAAAATTTCAAATTAAATATATTTTTTGGAGTGATAAGTAATTTTGACAGTTTTAATTATTTCATCATGAAAATGATATATAATACTATGTGTTGAAAGAGATGGTTAGAAAGCGAAAAATTATATTATCGAATGACTTGGTACGAATCTCTCGGTGCGCGGAGATGAAACTACACCTCTGAGTTTAGAAGACGAGTCTAGAATTACCGGTTATAAAGATCGCGTGTCATTTGCAGGCAGCCCTCATAACTCTTTATTCGATAATAATTGCGGCGCAAGAGCCATAAACACTCATTTTCAGGAATTCATGCTTGATACCCAGTATTTCTGTATCCGTGCGTCGTTTTGTTATTTTCACCTCTCATTTCAACTGTATTTGGCCCACACATCTCTCGCGTTTTCGGCAATCATTACTATTTCGAGACAGTTTATAGATAGTTCCACGCCAACCGCCGTAAGGATCATTTAACAAAATTTTAACGTATCTGCATATAAGCTTTAATTTCTGTGTTTCTAATGTTCGCATACATATTTCTTTCTTCGCTCTACGTTTCTCACATTCTTTCTCCCGCTTCTTCCCGATTCGATCGTGGCGAGACTGACCAAGCAGCGGAGAAGGACGCAGTCGAAACCACAAATCTATAATTTGCCTGTTGCGATGCGTATAATCATCGAATACCAGAAACTATGCTATTCATTATTTCATTCGGCGCATTTGCTACCAACGCGCCCTTTTCGCGAAGACGCTCAATATAAATCCCCCGGTCATTATGCTAATCTACCAAATGATACAGTCCCCACCTCGATTCCGCGGAGTATCAGCGAGAGATTCGGATCTCCACCATGAACGATACCTGCATCTGTACCTGAACTTGCGGATAGGGTCATTTTATATATTCCGGTGCTGCTGCCATTTCGCAATTCTAATCCAGATTGCTTTATATCAGCTTTTTGAGTATGAAATTGTTCGCACGTGTATGGTGGCGTTTTCTTCCTGCAAAACTTGTACAATTTCTGATGCTAAAACTTGTAATTTATCAAAGTTAAGGCTCCTTTTTAATTTTCGCACAATTATTCGCAAGCAGTTGACCATTGAGTTGACTTTTTTAAATGGCCAAATAGGCAAAATACTCACTTAGACTTCGAAAATTCTCGTTTCATCATCTGGTCACAGATAAGCCACCCACGCATCAGCGTCGGTTGAGTTACGATCGTACGTGCGCGCACCTGATCCACGATAATCGCCACTAATCTTCCACTTTGGCCTTTTGTTAGGCATTATCTCGTCTTCCTTTACCTCCTTGACTTTGGTTTGAGTGGTGTATAAATCATCAGTGATGATTACTCGAGCAAAAGCGCGGACAGTTTTTGGGGAAAAGGCAACTTTACTAAGAAATACTGAAACCCTTTATTTCAAAATTTCGGTTTGCTCTTACATTCGTTAACAATAACAAATATCCTTCTTTGTTCTTACTCTAAATTCTCAAAATTAAGGTAATTATCATGTTATACGGTGTAACGTAACATTTTGGAAGGTACAACAATATTTTTTCACGTACACGTACGGCATTTCACGTATTTGGTTTTGCGTGTTAAAATCGCATTTGATGTTTATGACTTTATATCATCGCCATGAAAAGAGAGGGAAAGAGAGAGTGCTTATCGACGCTTTCCCGCGACTGCCGAGCCCTTCGGCTTCAAGAGATGTTCAGCAGCTTTACCTTTCAGTGGTTTATCTTCAACCAACTGCCACTCGTTCTCCAACCTTGGAGTTCTACGTGGAAACACGTGTAAGACGTAGCACCGCCCACGCACGTGCATTTTGTACTTTCATCCGTCCATCCATCCGTCTATTCGTTTGTCTGTCCGTCCGTCCGTCCGTCTGACCATCCGATCGTTCCTTCGTTCATCCGTCTATCCGCTTCGCTTCGTCCTTTGGCGCTATTCTCGCTAGAACGAGGAGCGTGCATGTCCTTAGGGCTAGCCAATACAAGATCTGGCAATTTGCACGGATACGTACGTACATGTGGAGCAGTGAAATGCTTCGTGTATGTACCTACTCTTGCTCCATTTCAAGAAAATCAAGCGATGTTTTAATTCGTAACTTACGAAACGCACATTTCACGCACATAAAAAAATTGAAGCTTTAACATCAATTGTAATAGCGTGTACACATGAGTATAATTAATTATTTTTGTCTACACATGTAATTGGAAATTTTTCCTCACTATGAAAAAGTTTAAACTCTTACGAGTTTTCAAATTCTGTTATTATTTAATTTCGAGTAATTTTCATCGAAACAATTGCTGTGTTGGAGAGAAAAATAAAATTTCAAGTTAATACCCTTGGATGATGAAACAGATAAATAATGAAAATATAAAATCGAGCAAACATATATTAGCGCGATGCATGTTACGTAAATCGAGTTCTCATATGAGTACAAATGGCAGAGAGCAATTGAATCTAGTGGATAAGTCGGCTTCACATCGCCGTTGCCTCGAGCCGAGGATTCGTTTCTATGTCTGCCGTTTCTCTGTCTGCTTGCTTGTCTACTTACGGCCAAGTTGCATAGATGAATATACTTAATAACAATCGTTGCATTGCCTTTTTTTTTTCTCTCTCTCTCTCTCACGCGCGCACACGCACACACACGCACGCACGCACACGCACACACAATAATAATATTAATAATAATTCATTATTGATATCGTACACACACATACACTGTTCCGCTATTATCCGCTACTTATCCGCTATTTTAAATCGACATTTAAAGACAAATTTGTCTTTCGATACAGGTCGATGACCTGCATGAATGCAAATTCTCGAGAAAAATTCATATGATATTAACTGGCATTTATACAATATTAATGCAAAACATCTGAAAGTTGAAGCTACTATAATACTATTATCAGAATCTGCGATTTCTTGCGTTCACTTGCAAAAGGATTAATCTAAAAAAGCAGAAAGACAAAGTGCCAGTTTGCGTTGTCACTCGTTGTGTGATTTACATGCAATTACATGCAATAGTTTACGAGCGACGAAAATTGCATCGTCATTGCTCTTTAAACGCGTTACGCCTGCAGCCAAGGCAAACTTCTTATTGTGACCAAACACTAGATTACATGCACTACTAGGTAAGCTTACACGCGTTGCGCATTGACGATGGTGCATAAACGCACGAGCCGTGTGGTGTGTTACCCGACAGAAATAATTCTATGCCTACGTACTTTGAAAACTGTCATTATCGCAACGTCACATATTCATTAACACATTATAAATTAAGTGAAATAATATCTCCACATATACATACATAATACACAGAGTGAGTATGAGAAATGAACGTATTACCGCATCTTACCGATATCTAGAAGTTGCATTGTCTTCAAACTACTTGTCTATGAGTGTCCGCATTGAAATCCGCGACGGCTTTAATCGGCGCGTCCGACGCGTGGGTGGAGAAGAGATGCGATGAAGAACAAGAGGTCGAACGAGAGCCCTCCATCCGGTTTAGGTGATAATTACTGCTCGCGTGTCTCCAAACGTCCGAGTGCTCCATGGCGCCACCAAATTATTAGGCTTATCTGCGGCACGTTGGTAATTATATACTTGTTCGTAGCTACGCTGGCTGATCCCGTAGGGGATCGCTGGTGCTCGCGTCAATGTTTTAGGGCTTTATAGGCCGCGGTTGTGATGCGGCCTGCACAGGGTTAGCTAATGAAAAGGTTACTTGACCCCGCCAGAACGCCCTGGCGCCTCCTTCTTCTCTAGCCGGGGATCCCCTTCGGCCCGCATATACGTCTACTCGCCGAGAGACAGAAAGAGGAGAGATACCCGAAACGAGAGGAACACCGCTAATCTCGTTCATGAGAAATTTCGCGGCGGACTTTCCAGTTTCCGCGAATCGCTACTCTGCCGATCCAGGAAATGCGCCGCAAGTTCGCCTCCCACGTAGACGCTCGTGATATCGAGTTTTGCAAAATTCTTACAATTAGTGCAAAGCACGCGGAATAAGGACGCAATGAGGTAATGCGAGGCTAATTGTCGATTAATCCTTCATCGCGTGACTTTTCAGATATATATCGCTGTAATTTCTTACTTACGTCACCTCCTTCAAGCACCTCACTGATCGTCCTTTACATTATCTGCTATCGAATCGCGGTTTTATAAGCGACGAGTTTTCTATTCTGTAACCGCATATGATGAGATAATCGTTGCTTCTAATGACGATGTTTTGAAATGAATACCGCTTTTATCGATACTACTTATAATCAATTTCTATTTACATACATAAGAAATGATCTCTCTTTCTCTCTCTCCCCTCAAGAAAAGATTATGAGAATTGTAAGAATTCCATTTAGAAATTCTCAACGCATTCTTAAACAATAAGGAAAAGTTTTGGATCAAACATGATCAAGCGGATGTTATTCACGATTTTTTTTTCACTTGATTAAGCGTGTTATCGTTTCCTCGTGATTTACATTTTATGAACACACAGAAAATAATTTTTCTGAAATATTTTTTGTTCCCCTCTCCCTCATTCAAACTGAATCGGCATCTTCCATGCCCAAACGGCATGGGAGAACTTCCAATTTGGATCGCGAATTCGCGGTTCCGTGTAATGGCATTTCGGGACGTAGAGAAACCGCGTCCGAGACTATTCCTCGTGGCGAGTACACGCCGAAATCCCTAATGGAAATTACAGTGGTCTCTAAGTGGCGCAAGGATATACTTACCGTGCCTCGTGAACTCCGTTAGCGCTTTTTAACCGAGTTTGACTTGTTCCGACTGTGCGGGACTGTGTGGGAAGCGTTTCGGTAATCAATGGTTCTGGCAGGTAGGCGCCCTTTTAGTGGTTCTTGAAGAGCATAACCACAGTTTTCGGATGTTTCGGCTAGGCAACCGTTCCCTCTCTCTGTGCCTCCCTCACGCTTTTCGAGACGCGATTCTCTCGGAATCTACCGCGTTCTTGTGGGAGAGTTTCACGACCGCCAATGGAACATCGTGAAAGGACGAAATTTCTAAGGAAATATGTTAGCGTGGACAATGCGCCTGTTATTTTAATTAATTTTATTTGCGCCGCTGATTAGCTTTCGTTTCATCTCAATCCTTCGTACCAGAGAAAGAGAGAGAAACAAGGAGCGCGTCATATATAAACGCGTTGCATTTAATCCATCTCTAACGTTGAATTCACAGACAGCGAAACATTGATTTATGATCTGTCATCAGCAATGTTTCTCTCCTTTTGCAAAGCAACAAAAGACGATAAGATGGTATCATAGAAAGTGTAGCTCCTTTTATTCTTTCCTCTCTTTCTTTCGTTTCTTGATCTTTCGTCGAATTGTGGCGAAGATCGATACTCTGGCCAAGAATGGGCCAGAGTAAACAAGTGCGACAAAGCCGGGTACGATATTAGACCGCTTTGCGATCAATGTGGAAGATGTATATCCGCGTGTAGGTATATATGTATATATCTACATGTGTAGGTAGAGAAACGTTTTGCGCGCGCATGCGTGTATGCGTGTGTGTGTAGCGGCTAGTGTACATACGGCACCTTAGTATGTTTGAACGGAAGAGCACCAGGTCTCCCAATCCGGCTACGCGGCGATCCGGATAATGGAGCAAATGTTTCATTGGACATTCTCCTCTTACTTATCTCGAAAAAGTATCCAGATCATTCTGGATGACAATTTCGCGCCGAATCTGTTTGGATATTTATATTATAATATCCAATGTAATTAAAACCTTTGTCACGATGATGGAAATATCTTGTACAAATGGATTGAAATCTGTTGGTGATCCTTTATTCAATCAAATAGTAAATTTGACATACATACAAGCCCATGCATCGTTTTCGTCTCTTTTCGGCCTTTTCGTGTCTTAGTCGGCTCGTTAGATCGACCTTCGACCCTTTGAAGACCCACTCCTCCTCCCCCACCCATCATGTTCCGAAAGAAGCAAAAGGTGCAAGACGAGTTCAAAGGGGGCGTACGATGCGCCACGTCGTAAACATATTTTTATTAAATAATTAGAGATTAGGGCTGCCCTTAATGGGTGGTTAGTCCACTCGTGCCCTTCATTCCACACATTCCATCGTTGCGTACGTGAGATTCCCACACTATATGCGTCCCTTTAAAAAACTTCCTCGAGTCAAAGTACGCATGCAGTAAACGAGTATTTGCGGTTACATGTATCACTCCGCGACATATAAAAATTGTCATAAATGAAACGAGTTACGCGAGAGATGTTACGTACGAATACGAAAATTCAGAATATCAGGCGCTGTGTTGCTTAAAGTCGATTTTATCCACGTAAAACCTGATCGGGTTCTACATGTAGCGAAAGAATTGTAAATGCACAATAACGTGCGCGTTAAACAAACGTGACGATAATTGCATTGGCACTAATATTATACTAACTGTTACGTAAATGAAATTGATTGATACTCGCAATTGATTACTGATTGACGACGGTCCAAGGTACGCGAATGCAGCGTCACAAAAATTTCTCGTAATTCCGTTCACATCCTATTTTCTTTTGTAAAAACGGGCTGCTCGTTAAAAAGCACGATATAGAGTGAAACGAGCGGCGCGCAGTGCGCTCTTCAAGACATTTACACGACTAAATTTTTAAAGCCGTCTAAAAATAGAGTTACTGAGATTGTAGGTCAGGTAGCATATAAAAGGAATTGCTTGAGAGGCACGGCGAATGATGCATCACGGGCGTTCGCAAGAAGATGCAAAGAACTCTCGAGGGTGATCTTTTATTTAAACGCTCGCGGATCAAAGAAAAATTGCCGCCCAGTGCAGTAATCGAGACAATTCTAGGTGAAGACTTGCGATCGTTGCAAAGGGAATAGGATATTGAGTGCGCGGCCGCTTACATTTTCTTACGTATGCTTCACACACACAAATGTGTCGTTTGCCGAAATGCGCGTACATCGAGGAGCCGTAAGATAGAGGATTCGTAAAACTGGAACTGCGCTGGAACGGTCGAAACGACTATTGATCGGCACATGGTGACAACATTCGATCGGATCAACGAGGACGTGTAATCACCGCAGAAAGGAATGCAATTCCGAGGATGACGTGCGAATCTACGTTCGCCCAGGTGTTCGCCGTTAATTGATCGCAGGTTTAGGGTCCTAAACCATGGCCCGCGTACCCGCGAGCGGCGGAATTAAGAGCGAGGACAGCGGCGGCATTCGCTACGGGCATCCTGATGCAGGTACCGGCCGCTCATTCAATTACGTTTCTGACACCAGACGCATCAATCTTGTCGCTCCGGCGCTAACACGCTGGATTTCGACGATCGCGGCGCGAGGAAGTGAACGGCAGGACGACCTCTCGGCACGTGGCTACACGTATAATTTTACTTTGACAATAGAGAGGCGTTCGCATACGATTCCGCAAAAGGAAATCGATCGTGTGCGCCTCCCGTGCGCGCTTAGTCAAGTAGTAGGCGGCATACACTTCCATTCGTTAATTGATCTAGAAAAAGGATGTTACTTGAAATCTTGCAGAAATCTTGTAGAAATTTTCGTCGTTGCCGTCAGCCAACGTTTGGATATTACAAAGTTTCCTTTGTAGGATGCTTGAAGGATGCTGAACTCTAATATAATTGTAATGTAAATTTATAATGTGCACATGTACATTACGTTGATTATGTATGATACGTACAATTAATTATGTTACATTACATTTAACATTTTGGCGTGCAAACACGCGCGCAAGGGCACTCGGTGTTTACTGACGTTACAGTTCTACTGGCGAAATTTACAGTACTAGAACACGCAAAGGATATTAGCTCGATGATAATCTTCTGAACGCCAAATTAATGTTCTAAACATAATCCTCCGAATTTAGTAATTGCCTGTGTTTACGAACTGTATTATTATTGCTTTGAAATTGCAATAGCTGTGTCAGCTGCGCACCGAACTCCAATGTGTATGTACCCTGAGGGAACGAGAGTGTGTACTGTTCCTTTGTTTAATCATTTCTGCTTTATTAGATATTACATCGTGGGTACGTATACCAATGATTAAGCAGTCCGATGATCAGTAGACTCAAAGGTACGAAAATCTGGTCGCGTTCGATGTTTGTTCGCCAAGGCCGATATTAATTTTATATGCACAAATAGGACTATATGAGTATTTGTGTGCGCATGGAACAACTTTGTAATATAATAACGTCGTTCGTTACGCGATACATTGTAATAACAATGCATACATTACCATGTAACAATATCAGGAATATATATATATATATATATATACACACATATTATACAGGGTGTCTCAGAAAGAATGGGACAATGCTCGTGTGTGTGTGTGTAATATTTTACGATATAATACAATATATAGCTATATATCTGTTACGATTATAGATGTATTTTCTTTGATAGCACGGCGCATACACATATCCTTCTCTCTCTCCACACGCACGCACGCACGCATGCACACGCACGCGCGCACACACACACACACACACACAATCTCTCACTTTAGAGGGAAAAACACGTCGCGTGTGTGCGCACACACGAGACGATGATATAAATAAATCGAAATTTGCGTGAAAATGGTTTGGTATTAAATAAAAAAAAGTTATTACTGTCTGTTAAACTGTTTATTTATTTATCGACGAGAATAATAAAATGTTGCCTTTTTTGGCAAAAGGGAAAAAATATAATAAACAATATTGAAGCAGATTTGCCTATACCGAGACTAATTCCATGGGGCGATGTGTAAAGCATGAAAAGATATTAATCTCTTGATTAATTACGAGTGAAAAGTTGAGCCTGTTAGGATTGAATGTTTCATAATACGCAAGTTTACATGTGTAGCGGCGCATTTTCAAGAGGGTTTTAAAGGGTTGGACAGCTAATGAAAGACGCGATTAGAAAACGAGACGGAAATGCGAATGGATACATTGCGTGCAGAGAGCTAAGAGACGGGAGACAGAGGGAAAATGCGGAGGGAATGCACCGCGGTACACCATCGAGAGCGGCAAGCGAGCTCTCGCTTGTTCGCGCGGGAATTTCGCCAACCCGCGGGACACAAAGCGGAATGTAGTCACATCTGGCCCGGTCTCATGCGGCGGCGGATCTCGGTTTACGTTGGGCATCGGTGCGGGGACGGAAAATCACGATTGCCGGATAGCCGGAGAGAGGAGTCGCGCGAACGGGAGAAAGCAGAGAAGATGGGAAAACGGTTAACAGAGAGAGAAAGGGGGGGGAGGGAAGAGGGAGGGAGATTGTGGATGGAGTTCCAACGAAGGGGAGGGAGAAAGAGACAGAGTGGATAATGATCCAGTCGACACTAGCAGCAACCACCCTACTGGGAAGCACATTCGACAGGAGAAACAAGGGAAAACGAAACACAGAGTGAGAGAGAGAGAGAGAGGGGGGGGGGGAGATCGGGTGAGAAAGAGAGGCGTTGTGATGAACGAAGGGGTGAAAGAACGTCGGCGCACCGCATGCATATTGAAGCGTCATTTCATGGTCACCGCAGACTGAAAGTCCCCACTTGAGGGTGGATTCGTGGGGTGTACTAGTAACGACCAGAGCACCGCATGCGATCGCGTGGAGCGCTCAAACGGCGTTGGCGTTTTGACGTTTTTTCCTCATTACGCTACTGATCAGAATTAAATTGTATTCACTGAGAGTTAGTATTACAGGGCATAAAAGCAATATGGGCGAAAAATATTAACGTGATTGACATGACACTAGAACCTCCATGGTTGTTGGATTGCACGAATAACGTGTGGGTATTGACGTCGTAATGATACTCTGTAGTATCGAGCGATGATTGTGAATGTGGACATTGTAGGTATTATAATACCCAGCAGTTCTCTCATCGTGATGTGATAATAAACGGAAAAGTCGTTTTTCCATGTGAAAATTAGTTTTAACACTGCGCCTCATTATAAAGCATAACTGGAGAAACGTACAGCTACAGTTTCGCAATTTGAAGGGATTGCGACCGAGTACACGTTCGACTCGTTGGTAAAATGCCGTACGTACGCGATCGACGAGCATAGAAAGCTGTGCGTTTCACCGTGTCGTCTAACCGTTGGTGAGCCGCGGCAATCTTATTTGCCGGTGGTATCCGATAAGCGGTTACATCGTCAGTATCAGATTAAGATTCACTTTAGGCAGGCAGTTTATCTTTAGAGGTTGCACCTTCCGCCTCAGTTGATAATTCAATTCCTTCCGCGCTGGTAACTCTCCTTCGTTCACTCATCCAACCAACCAACCAACCAACCAACCAACCAACCACCCAGCCAGCCAGCCAGCCAGCCATCCGGTCGTCGTCTCTTCTAGGCTAGAGTTAGCGAGATTATATGAGAGAACCGCAGCCTCTCGTAGTTCCTCCAAGGTGCATCGATTTCCTCACACCGCCTCGCCAACGCCACCCGGCAGCCGCCCCGTATTCGCGCATACATATCCCCCTCAGACAAAGAGACCTAGATAGACGGAAGCCTACCCCGTACGAATAGCAAGGAAGGAATGGAACGCCGGCGGCCATTTTGTAAGCTCTTCCCGGAGGAATCAATGTGACGTCGCCTGAGGGGCGCTTGCGCTGCGGGCGACCCTCCGCGTTCGTCCCTGCAATCCTTCCTCCTCCGATCAATTCCAACTTCGGTGCCTCTCCGACTCGATTCTCCCTCTTTCCCCGCTCCAACCTTTTCTCGTCGAACCCTCCTATCCCCTGTTACGTGTATGCTTTTCCGCCTCTCTTTCTTTCCGCTTCACTCTCTCCCTTCTGCGTCAATCTTGCGTCTCGCGTCCTTGTTGCGTCTCGAAGGAATATCTATATCTTTTCCCTTTTCATTTTTCGGGCGCGCGCGCGCGCGCCGTATGCCGTACCTCGTTCCATCTTCAACTCCCTTTCACTCGTGCTCCAACTCCTTGTCTACTATTCGTTTGCTATATCGAAGCGTAACCTGTCGAGGAAACCCTCTTAGGCGCGGCACTTTGCACGACAGATCAAATCAGATAAATTATCCAGAGTTATCAGATGTCTTTACTCGTAAAAAGATAAAGCAAGAAAACAAATGTTTGCTTTCGGTTGCCGGTTTGTACACGGATACGAATACGTGTAAAAAATGTTTTTAGCGGGTGCGACATCGAGATGCATGCGCAAATGCTATTCATCCATTTCCGACTTTACATGTTTCGTAGAGCTGCAAGAACACTTGAAAGAACTACGTGTAGAATTGTATAAATCGTGTAATCTGGTTACGCAAACTGTTTTCGACCAATGTTATTTTGCTCGATAAAAATAAAAACGCGAGAAAGCGCCTACTGTAGTAAACCACCTCGCAAAGATATTAAGAAATTGGATCGTCACAGTTTGACGAGATCCGTCGTTATAGGATACACTAAAATTGCAGCTGGATGTAAAGACGAATATCACCGTGAATATCATTCGTGATACCGCCCGAGTCGAAATTTTAGTTCTACATTGAACCTCGAATTCTTCATTTGAGGCGTTATTCAGCGTCTATTTAGCTACTACTTTAACACTAAAATATGTCCGAAATTTCCTTTTTTGCCGCTAGAGCGTCAAAGCAGGTTACGATCAAGATTATAGCCGAATGTTGCAGGGTCGAAATAGCATCTTAACATCTGTTTGTAGGAGTTTGAGTTTCAATGTAAGAGTTCTAGGTTCTATTTTCCTAAAAGTAGGTTCGTACGACTGCTAAAAGCATTAAAGTAGGCGCAAAATTCCGACTCGGACGGACATTCACCGCCATTTCTTCGGCTGACCGCCATAGCTGATTTCCGTCACGACGACCGTGAAAAAAGCTGTAACGGCGCGCACGGAATGAAAGCGCACGGCACGCAGGGGAGAGCCCATGCACCTCGCGCACATCTCTTCGCAGAAGGGCAGGGAAGCGAAGGGAACGGTGAGTGAGGAGTATATGTGCGTCGAGGGCAACTGAAATTTATAATGTCGGGTAATCGTAGCAGGGCGTGCACGCACCTGGGTACTAGGGTACCGGCACGTTATTATGATTAGCTACTTTCGGTCCGGTCCCGGGGAGCGCCGGAGATTCCGATCGGATACGCGATACGCGACGCACACCTCGGATTACGGCCGGAGAAGATGATCTTCCTACGGACGCCCGGGGCCGTCGTCAGGTACCTACACCCTACCTACCTCCTACCAAGACATACTTCATTTATTATGACTGTGATCATCGATTATGCACCGACGTCTAACCCCTTTCCCCCTTTGCAGTCTACCGCCCCTTTTACGCTTTCGTTCTACGCAGCTCTCGTCGTCGTCGTCGTCGTCGTCGTCGTCGTCCTCGTCCTCGTCCTCGTCCTCCTCCTCCTCCTCCTCCTTCTTCTTACTCTTCTTCCTTTCTCGGCTTCGTGTTCCGAAAGGGAACCGCGAACAACGTTATAGCAACTAGACGATATTCGAGATGGCTTGTGCCAAAGGGAGGACACGATGAACGTTAGCACTTTCTCTTCTCTTTCTCCTCCTTTTTCCTTAGGAGGATGTCTGTAGGGTCACGTTGCAAATTTTCGAGAGTGGGTATCACAACTCGTCCTTTTCGCCGCGACCACTTCGTGGACCACGGAGATTCGACGTACAGATTGCGTCGAATGTAATATACCTCCTCCAATATTCATCGTTTAAGAAATGAAAAGTTAGTAAGTGACACGACGGTGAGTGATTTTAAATGACATTTGTTACTAACACTGCTGACGTCGCACTTTTCTACAAGCACGCGAATTATAATCCGCCTGTTACGCACAATGTCTTCCGCTTTCTTTTACAGCACAGCAATCGGTACATACGCGTTGGATATACGATGGTTCTCGGCGCTTATCTTCACACTTGCATCTAACGATAAACCGCGGCCGATTTATCGGGACGCGATAACGATCGCCAGAGAGGGAGAGAGAAAAAGAGTTTAGAATGCCGCCGGCTAGACTATGGGTTTTTCTTCTTGCACGTACTACATACGAGCAATTGCTGCACATTTCTGATAAAAGCATCTGGAAAACTCTATTGAACCCGAGTGTTAATTCCATAAGAAATCGATGACAATTGTAAGGTCTTATTCGATTTTTGTTAGAAAAATGTGTGTGTGTGTGTGTTTCTTGGAAGAATTATTTTATTTGAGCGACGTAACATGACGCTATTTTAGCGATTCGCGTTCATTTTTGTACTGACTTTCTGTGACAATACGTTGTGTTTGTATAATCTGACTAAGTTAACGTAGACATGTGTCATAATAGACATCGATAGCGGAAATTTTCGATTAACTGCTCTCGGTGTATTTACCGAAACCGAGTTCAGCACACATAGCAACTGAACTGCCGTGGAATCGAAGTCGATATTTGCCAAAACCGTATTTCAGTAGGTTTACATCGAAACTAGGTTCGGTAGTTACACAGCGTCACTCGATCGGGACGATCTTTGCGGGCGATTTGCATTGGAATTCATATTAGCGTACCATGCTATCATCGTGTATTTAGTAATGCACGATCTTAAATTTAATAAGCAACCGTGCGAAAATAAATATCGGGTAGCTGATTACGCATTTAGATAATTATGTGGAGCGAAAGCAATGAAATTTGAATACGCACGCGCGTGTTAAATTTCCATAAAGACAATTTCCAACTTTCTTATCCAATCATCCGCAGAAATTATTCGATTCCGATGAATCTCCCGAGCAAGATAAATCCCTTAAAATCCTCGCGCACAGTGATTCTTCATTGTAAATTCTCCCGCGAGGAACATCTCCATATACCGATATTGCGATTCGTTTTGAACCGTTCCGTTTCGAAGCGAGCATGCGAGCGGTCGATGCCTCACGATAGGCGCATCCTGTGCCGGACTGGTGGAAGCGCAACGCCGACTTTCACGGTGATTTACGACTGCCGCGCGCGCCGCGGGCCGATGTTTCTCCGGGGCGGAGAAACAAGAAGGAACGACTTCTCGAAAGAAGTCCATAACGCGATGCGTGTAAACACCGCGGCGGCCAAGTACCAATAGTTAACGTGCTCGTTAAATATCGGTACTCACGCCCCCGTGCCATTCGCTAACGCTTCGCGGAGACGTCCCTTTAATAGTCCGTAACGTTATCGCTACGTTAACCCCCGTGCACGCACGTGCTCGCGAGTCTTGCACGGGTTCGTGCCTCAACGGTGTCTCGCTTTATTCAAACTTCGAATCAAGATAGCGTGTGCTCTTTTCAGGGATTTCTCGAGATTTCTCGAGAACGTGCCACACTTTGAAAAATTATCGTTTGAAAATTATATGTAATACCCAGCAACTCGGAAATTCCGGCAATTTCGCAGTCGTTCTATTGCACGAATGCGCGAGAATGCCAGCGCGGTAATGAATCGTAAATCGTTGACGTGAAATAATTCTGCGCATCGAGAGGGATATAAATATGTGTAATGCAAATTCGTGATAACTCACTCACCAGCTCACCCCGCTACAATGATAAATACCTCGAGACTTAGAGAATATACGTTCCTGTCGACAATCTTTTCTATGCACGTAAGCGCACGGTCTTGCACCTGGTTTGTACTCGTCGGTATCGATTACCCACAATAAACTTGCGCCATTTAACACTTGTGCACGTCGATACGACACAGCCTTCCTCCGGTCTCTCTATGGATGTAAGAATGTATTCAGTAAAATTACGACTATTCTGACAGCTATAATTACGATGTTACGAACGAAATATCTTCATAAGCTGTGTTGCGCGCGCGAGGAACTGGTTTAGTGTCGTAGGCGATGCGCATTTCCAATCACGCGTTTCAATTGACTTTTCTGACAATGTGATTAAACCAAGCTTATACGCTTCGATTTATTTTCCTTTTTTTCAAGAAACGAGAAGGGACAGATTTCAGGAATTCTCATTATTGGAGTTAACTATGAGAGATTTCAACAATTTCGCCAAAAGTTATTGCGATAAAGTTATAAAAAACCGTGCAAGGTATCAGTAAAACGACAATAAGAGTCGCCGAAAATTTTTACGGAAGAATTTCTCGTGATGATACGATTAGTTTTTGACAAATTTTACGAGGACGAGGTATAGAGGTAGATTCGAAATGGAGAAGAGAACAGCCGAGAGAGAGAGAGAGAGAGAGAGAGAGAGAGGAAGGGGAATTGCGGGCGGCAAATATATAGTTTTTCTCCCCTTCCAAGAGGGAAGTTCTTAGAGGACCCCTCGGCGAAAAGGGTTTCTAGCTCCTGGTGATTGGTGTAAGTTAGCCCTCTGGGCAGAGAAAACGGTTTCGTGGGCGCATGCGCGGCGCCACGGGGATCCCCCTTTGCTTTAGGGTTAGCCGCGGTCCTCCCTGCGGCCAACAGCCCAGGATGACACGCCCCGGGCTACCAGATCAATAAGATCCCTTATACCTACCAACCAACCTACCTACCTCTTTGGTTACGCCTTGAGATATACCGTCGTCGGTTTAAATTTGCAAGTAGGAACTACGTGTACTGAAGCTGGAACATCGCATCCCGCAGTTGCGTAGGATGCCAAAGCAAAGCGGCAACCCTACATCTCGGTTTTGCGATTTTCATTTGTGTGCGTGTGTGTGTCTGTGTGTTATAATATCTCGAAACGATGGCCTAAAATGGCCATTTCGCAAACTTTGTAATTGCAGAAAAACCACTATTCCATTCTCTGTGTTGACATCGTATAGCGAGGTCGTGACGAACAGCAGTCGCCCCTAAAAGATTCATTTTCCAACAAACCGCATTTTCTTGATATTTTACAAAGTTTTACAACTATATTGAAAGTAGGTTTGAAGATTGACTAATACATCGAGACCGAAAACACACGATACATCGAAATGTAGTACTCGCAACATGGTACATCGAAATCTGTATTCGCGACATGGTCCTTGCAGTTTGAATTTGTGTATCTGAGCGAAGCAAGACAACTGGATCTCCGAATTTTAGCCGGGTTCTTTTGTTTGATAACAACAATGCGCTTATTACTGGTGATTCGCAGCACGAAACATTTTCCTTGTCAACTATTCGTATGTGGCCGTATATACTCTTGGAACACGATACGATGCTCGCGGAAAATACGCGGGTTTGTTTGTGACCCATTAAACGCGAACAACAATTTTCCATCGCGCATAGTGCACATTCGTGAAAATATACGAACTGCATTACACAGATGCTATACGTTACAAACAAAGTCTGCAAATGGGTACGCGCAAAGCGCAGCGGGAGAAAAAATTGCGGCGCGGGCACGCAATAGCGGGTGTGCAATTGGAAAGCTGCGGAGGTGAAGTATCGCAAAAGTAATTACGATTGCCGGTCGACTGGGATAAAGGAGTGAGAGAGAGAGAGAAAGAGAGACGGGAGTATACGCGCGTTGAAAAAATGACCGTAAAAAGATGACCACACGCCAGACCGCAACGATGACCGTATCTCGTTAAAAGACCTCCCTTCCAATTTCGCCAGGTCGATCTGAAATTTTCTTGTAAGCTCGCGTGCACGCCCTGGGCTGTCACGATTCGGACCTAACTGCCGCGTTCGTATAACCGATTCAGGAATTCCTCGTAAGGTAATTTCATCTTTCGAATTCCTGTTGCCCTCGCGTACGCATACCTCGAGCTACTCCGTAAGCGCATCTTAATCTTCCCTACGTGTCTGTCGAGTGATAGAACACAAAATCGCATAAACTATCCGTTACTGGTGGAGTGAATGTTAGACGAACATCCTGGAACACCCTCGCGAAATCGGATACATATTTTATATATTTAGTCTCGCAGAGAGAACACAGAGTTGGGTTCCAAACGGTAGGAAGACCTAACCCTTCGGTCGGCCGTCCGCCTTACGATCAATTAAAAACGCAGGAAGGAACTGATTAATGAGAACGTCCTAAAATGCCAATTTAGTTGAAACATTAAAAACAGGAAGGACACGCGTTACGGGACTGCACCGCAGGAATTCCATTCATTGCTCAGGTAGCTGATCAAAAATCTACCCTCGAGACTGCCCTCGGCTGAAACCGGGTCGTCGACCAGAACGATAGTCCGGTCACAGTTAGTGTGTTTGCGTGGTCAGCGCGGTTTGTGTGGATCGAAGCTGTGTGGTCTTGTAATTAGTGAAACAACGGGAGAAATAAATACTTTTCGGTATAATGTAGTTAAACGACAGACTCGTTTGAACGAGATAACCGCATTTAATTTTTGTGTCAACTTGTTCCTTTTTCCTATTCGCAACATTAAATTTCGATAAGATTATCGAAGAAAAATTAATTATGGATGAAGCGAAATATTGCCACGCATATACGTACGTACGTAGAGACACACACATACACACACGTGTGAAAAGGTGGAAATGTGTAAAAGTTCAGACCCTCTCTACATCGAAATTCACGAGACGACGAGACTCAAGCGCGATCGCGATCGTTCGGTAAGACCCTCGCGAATCGGATCGGCGATCGCAACGCGAGCGGAGCGCGGGGTAGATGCTCGCGATAAAGACCCATCCTTTATTCGAGAAATAAAATCTCCACGACATTATCCGGAGGTTTATCCGCGAGAATGCCCACGCAAGCTGATGCCGCGCGCGTGGACCAATCCGAGCTGGTCTGGGCGTCCCGTTCCTCGAGTCCAGCAACATGCAACGAGACTCCATTGGGCCCAAGCCTGGCGCAGCCAGCCAATGTGGTAACGGCGGGAAATAATCTAGGCCTTCAGGCCCGTCCCAGTTCCTACCCCGGCCGTTCCGCAGGCGCGTCTATCTGGTAGCTAAGGCCCCGCGGGCGCAGTAACCCTCGAGTCCTCCTGCGTGTACGACGGTTTAAGGCGAATACCTGTACAAAGGTCGAGATATCGGAAAACAATATCCGCGGTGCCGGTAACACGATACACCTCGAGCACCTATCCTGCTCCTTTCTCTCTTTCCTCCTTTCCATCTTTTGTTCTTTCTTTCTCTCTCCCTTCTTCCTGTTGCGCGTGTACTCCCCTCGTCGGCACTGCTTGGTCTCTTTCCCTTGGTGTCGAGGGGCGAACAGTCGTCGGGGCCCGAGGGTGCTTGGAGCACCCTGTAACAGTCCGCCGAAGTCGCGAATTTTCATGGTGATTTCCGCGAGACCACGAGACCCGTCGTCGAGTTACGGGATTTCTACGCAGTGATCGGGCCCCGTTGTACGCGTACCGTTTCCGGTGGACCTGGCCGCTCATCGCCCGCTCATTCACGGAGCCTGCGCGACGCGAGCGCACGTGCGATCCAGGCCGTCGCCACAAGCCCGATACACGTTGAGTCGGAGTCCAGGATGCCGCTGACGACTCGACGGTGAGACGACGTCCGCGGACAATCGTAATACTTGACGTTCCAACTTCACACTCGCACCTCGCATCGGTATTGCCGGGTACCTGTTGGATTCTGAGAGTGGTGCATGTACTATAGTGGTGTCATCGAGTGTTTTCGGAGTGGACATCTTTCGCGACATCATTCGCGGTCAATTGACGAGCGAATGCAGAAGCCACGATAGATTCCGAGTAGTATCGTGCATCTGGTAATGATTCGTGGACCGAGATCGAACGGTCGATCGTGAATCAGTTTGAATTATCGTAAACGTTCCACGTACGAAGAGACCGAATGCCGAACCTAGACTACTACAACACCGCGAGAATGCATCAAATGGTAAACTCTTTTCAAAATATACGTAGTTGTGTGTTTGTCTGGTGTACGTAACATTACGCGAGCAAACGTGCAGAGGTGTCGTTAAGCAGCATGGCGTGTGAGAGAGAATCCGATATCTTTTACCCTGCCAGTCTTTCAGACTCTCTCAGATTAACTGAGATTATTTCTCATGCGACAAATTATTTATATGAAATTAGTATATTTGAATCAAATCGGATGGAGAATCCACATTACACGTATTATACATAGATCGTACAATATTATTTGAAATTGATTTTGAAAAGTGCATCTGTGGTGGCGCGCAACAAACGGCTACAGTGACGTTACGACGCGCGATTCGTCACGGGCCCTGAGGACGCGTTAAGTGAAATAGATACGTCAGTCTTATGGAATATAAGTTCATAAAATTGAGCGGTAAATCATTGAAGATTTCTTTGGGACGTACCACGCGCGAGCACATACCCGCCGCCAACCGCAGACGCCGTAATGACAGGCTTTAAGAGCGACTCGTAAAATCTTGGCACAATGGAATCATTTCGCAACCTAACTGTTGCGCGGTCGTCTCACTGCATTTTCACTGTACGCGATCGTTAACAAACATAAATGACGATTACGCATGTTCGCTCGATTTCCCACACGGGAGATGCCTCAAGTAGAATTACGCGATGAATGTCGCGTTGCTTCATTTTTTTAATTCAAGGTTACGTTACACGTTTTCAAGTTTATCAATTTTTCGTTGGATCGTATTTTCTATCGCGCACGTATCCTCAATTATGTATTAAATTTTGGTGTAAATGTGGAAACAAAATATAGACTCGCATTCCCGGCTAAAGTTAAATGTTTGATATCAAATTAACAAGTCAGATCGACTAGCAGCTTCAATATTGACAAAACGAAATGTAACGCTATTGCCACAAAGCAGCCATTAAATGCTGTAAATTTAACAAATTTGCTTTGGTCTTCGTAAACGAGGTATATATCATAAAGTAATTTTGCGAGCGTGCTCCTAGGGTTCTTTCTCAACACGATACAGTTGCGCTGGTGTGATGTTAGAATGTACGAGTGCGACGATACGCTGCTAAACGTAGGTATTGCGTGTGTCAGCATATTGGCTTCGTGTGACGTGTTTGGGAGTAGACACCGTAGTGAACCATAGTGGAACAGTACAGGCACATAACTCCTCTTAGCTGACGTTTCAATCAAGCGCAGCTCGTTTCTCGACTTTTGTTGCGTACAGCACTTTTCTCTACTTTTGGGCGACGACTTTGTCGCTTGTCGAAGATAACCTCGAGCAATGTTCTTAAGACATTTACAAAAAAGAAAAAAATGGTTGTAGGAATTTTCCGTATTACGATTACCGGTCGAACATATTCGTGTATCTATTTTGAGTCTATCTTGTCACTGTTTGTGCCGAATAATATTTTGATCATTGTGTTTTTAAGACATGTAATACATGAGACTTGAATTCGGACGAAAGTTAAGATCGAGCCGCGATAAAAACAAGAAACATCTCGTACATTACTCGTCAGAGTCATTGCCTGCTTTTTCTGCGTCGGCTTCGCTGATCGAAACATATTATCGACTTATTTTAATTATATAATATATTTTATATATAATTATAATAATAAATATCAGTTAAACCACATTCTACACGATTTACACATATTTCATGCTTTATAACAAATAAGAATTATATTGCAATTTGGCATACGTCCACCGGATATAACAGCTATAAATATTCATGTTTATTGTTTAGTCATACGAGCATTTGGTAACATTGCGCCTAGATTTCGTCGATTCAAATGCGGCAAATGCATTGTCAAACCTATAAAGGAATGATGACACGCGCCACTTTGAAATTACTTGCCTACGAGGGAGATTAAAATGAGCGGACCGTATATAATTAAATGAAACTGGCGCAGAGTTTGTCGCGTGAAAACACGTTTCGCAATCTGTTCGCGAGTATATCATCGCGCTAATCAAGATTAAGTTATTTATTCTCGGACGACTAGCGCTCTGTGCGTTGGAATGAAAAACGGAAATGTATCCATATTTCCTCTGATTGGGATTCACGATATTAAGCTGCAGATTAAAGGCCGGCAGCTGCTCGTGAATAGGTTCTATTGAAAATGATGCGCTCGTTAACAAATCACAATATTAACGACGCGGACGGTACACGGAACGATCAGCAAAGAATAAGATCGATGACAAACCATGCTGTCATCGCTATTTAAGCTCGTTTTCTTTAGTCTACATCCGCGATCCAAGTGGTATGTTGTCGGAAATTACAAGGCGCGCAAGTCATAGCAATAACATGCAAATGAAATTTAAATGTAACACGTGAGTCATACGAAACACAAAGTTCCTCAATGCAGTTCTTTTTGTTTTACTTTCCTTTTTGTTTATGATAATAATCTTTGAATCTCGTGCAGATGTACAAAAATTGATCACATAAAACGATGAAATGAAAGGATAAACCTGTACGCTTAAAACGCGAATTAATTAGAGGCAATCATAATAAGTGCATGCAAAAACACGTAATGTCCAGAGACGCCTAATATCCTGCGCATTGTGCTACGCTAATCGGTTTCGACACTGGATTATATCAATTTTCTCACGTGATTGTCGGTCTGGAGAAAGTGTGCTAAAGAGCACACGCCAATCTAAACCTCTAATTCCAATTTTACAACAGCGTGTATAATGTTTAAGAACACTGGATATTTGAAATCATATATTATTATCTAGTCACATACAACTACACGTTATTATAAGCAGAAAGTATAGAGACGTTCTCAGTTTTGTCTTGGAAAGAGCATTAACGATCGGTACTGGAAACTGTAAAAGATAGCGGTGCGCCCATAAAAGTAGTTTTTCCACGCGATAATGTCGATTATTACGTTTGCTGCAATACCTGCTTAATATTTCTCTTGTTCCGAGCATCCCTGATCTCTCGACTGAATGACGAAATATGAAGGATATTTTTCTCGTTTGTTATTCCTAATGCCTTTGTTGCGAAGGTTTGCAACTTACTAACTAGCAACTTGTTACATTCCCCTCGTGGCGTTCGGATAGGACAGTAGGAATCACGGGCACGCGTGAAATACTTTCCTTTGAGAAAGAGATGTAGAAAAAAGAAATGGGCGAAAGGATGGAGAGAACAGGGAGGAATAGCATAAGGTTGAGTGAGGCCCGTTTCTTTCACCTGTGCCACCGCGAGCAATAAATAACCGCCAGCTTAGCTGATTTTACTGCCGTGTGTTTGGGTGATCCCAATAACGCCGCCCGAAGAAGAGACGAATAATGCGAAGAAAACCAATCTTCGCGCTAACTAGCCATTCAGGCGGCAGAACTGCCAGAAGTGTACTCTCAGGGGAGAGAGACCCTGGTTAACTCCTGAAACGAAACGGTTTCAAGCCTATTTCGGTATTAAAGAATTTGCGAGTAACGTCATAACGTCGCGTGGGCTGAAACGCTATGTGTTTACTATGCATGTTCCTTATTCGGGGATGGATCAACATTAGCAGACTCTTGTACCTGCACTCTCTTTGAATAACTCGAAGATTCTTGCATATGAGAAATATCGAAAGCTAATAGTTGATCGCGGCACGTACATCATAACGTACGTTTAACGCACGTCATTATGAACTGGACGCATTTTCTTTGATAATGCGTTTTTCAAGTAAAGACCTAGGGAGCGCAAACAAGCTCCGACTCTGTGACGAATGGGCGCGCAGCTTTGTCGGTATCTCTCTCGCATATTTTTTTCAATATCGCGTATTCGATATCACCAAATCTGGCATTTCCGGGTTGGCCGGGATTCGGTCCCACGCTCCCCACGTATGAAAACAAACTTCAAAAATTGATATCGGAAAAATGAAAATGTAAATCTCCGCACACGCGGCAGCGTCGTCGCGGCTAAGCCATTACGATTTTTTTCGGCCGCGATATTGCTGTGGCAACGAGAATGCTCGCATACGATTCACGCTGACTTAAGTCGTGCCTTTGACAAATCCAGATTTACCGAAATGGCTTGATCGCACGCAAGTGTAGTGCATTGACACGGTCCAATGTCGTCGCAACGGTCCTTATAATACAAATTAATCAGCATACGTCGGAAACAGCAAATCTATTTTACGACACATTTAGACTCTCTTCCATTTTCTCCGCATTGCCTCGTTTTGTTTTCCTGTACAATCACTGTTTTAATATCGAGATTCAGATCACTCTTCATACAGAGTTCCTCTTTTTGTTTTTCATGTCGCGCGCGAACAATATACACCCGTACGTTATATTATCTTATATTATCCGTTTGAATGCGTTCCCGATCGAGCGCCCGTTCTCGTCTTCTGCGTGGGTAGCGGCGCATCGCGCGACCAGCAAACTTGACGCAACAATAATTGCTCCGGCATGGTAGCTATTAAAGTGCGCGATTTATTACCGCAGGCGTCATAATTCAAACAAACACCGTCAGTCTATTGTTTTTAATGAAATTATATCGTCAGACATTAATTATCTGCAAAACGGGAAAGATAGTCGTTACGATTTTGCGTATCAATTTTCTTCCGTCGTTACATATCTTCCTCGTTACGTTCGTTCTCGCGCGGCAATATATCGTTGATAAAGCACTTTTCGATAAATTCATTTTAGCACGACTCTCCGTCATATTCTACTGGATTTGTTCATTGTTCGTCGTATTTTATGTGTTTCCCGTCACGGCGCAAGAAATTATTTTTCCAGCCGAGTGCATTCAATACGGTACACATATTTAACATCGATTAAATAAAGGAAGAGCATTCATCACATCGATTGATCGTCGAATAACTTGGCATTAACGTGAGACGAAACTTTGTGCGATTCTACTTGCACTCACGAAATTTCCTTCCCAAGCCTCGTCCCGACATTGCGCTAATTAGTAATTATACAGTATGAAGGTATAAAATAATCAAACTGAGATAAACGCGCGTTTTCTTTTTAAATCTATCTTCTTTATTTTTATCTCGTAAAAGACGGCGGTGATGCAAGGGCAGCATTATGAGAAACGCATACACGAGAGAGAAGGAAACAGAATTCCATCTCTATACGGTGTGTGGTTTACACGATCAGATAAATCACCACACGCACGTCATTTCCTTTATAGTTAACGCGATCGCGCAGACTCGACGTTTTTGCTTTAATAATCAGGTGTACGAGCAGCCGGCCGAGTAATTTCGGCAAAATGGCTCGGATCACCGTTTACCTCCGTTAACAAAATGGTTTGAGTACTTGGCAAACAAGCGGATCAATATCACCGTTCACCTTGATTACGAGCGCGATATCGCGGCTGAAATTATCATCGCTACGGCGATCGATTCGTCAATTCCGCGCCTAGTGTCCACGTGTACCCAGTTCTCTTCTTCACGCGCTAAAGACGACGCGAAAAGAGACTCCAATTAGCACGAATCGAGGGCAAGAGGCAGAGAAACGTCATTTTAGAATTTGAAATTGGAAATAATTGAAAGCCAAATTTTAATGTCCGCTTGCGCGCGCTAAATACACACGCGTTAAATAAAAGCGCGGGAAACCGTGAAATTACGTGAACAGCATGCGAAGTTTGATTTCCTATGACATAATTATTGACGCGCCGTGACGCGAAAACCTGATTTTCTGGGAGCATTTTGTTTTCTCTTAACCCGCCACACCATACGGCTCTCGTAGAAAGGCCGTATCTATATAATAACCGGTTAAATTCCGGTAGTGGCTATCTTGACGAACGGTAGCCTCTAATCAACCTAATTCCAGGTTCCTTTTCTTCAATGTGGGCCAACATTGGAATTATTCGGTAATTGTAACGGATCGGAATGTTGCGCGTTCGTTCTTTAGGGTATAAGAGTCGGCTCTGTTCAGCGTGAGCGAGCTCAACCATCCAACCAATTTCGGTCTTGCGCGTTTATTTTTTCTTCACTTTTCCATGTTGGCGTTCTCGGGGCCGCTGCAAATATCTCGATGTATGATTATGAACGTCTCCCATCACGTTCCAAGAGAGAGAGAGAGAGAGAGAAACGCTTGTACATCTATTTTGTTTGTTTGTTGCAAATTTATTTTGTAGCAATTTCATTTCACATTTCATTTCCATCACTTTGAGTATCCATATAATCGTTATCGGATGTGGGATCCGCTTAAAAATTTCAGAAATATAAATCCAGTATACGATCGTTCGATTCCTGGGAGACACTCACGGATGTTCAATGCTGATACTCAAAGTAATAATCGGGCCAGAAGTAAACTAGGTCCACGCTATATCGGACAGAAGTAGGGAATACCCGATGTAGTTCAGCCGGTCGATTTAGAAACGCCTTAGGGGCGTATAACCGACGTGGCGTTACGCTCCTACAAGCTGAACCACTCTAGTCGCCTATTCGATATTCAATATACCGCGGCGAAATTGTCGCCGGTCTCGATCGCAATAAAGCACGACGAAATAAGCAGGTGAGAAAATCGCAACTAATGCAAAGACCGGCAGATTGCGGTTCGAATGCATGTACGGCGCGTCAATCATGCGGTAATTAAAAGTAATTAGTGATGCAACTCAACGTAACTTATTGTTATTATGGGAAATTAATTTCTCGAGAGTGTTTACACGCATTACGAACCTCGCAAACTTCGAATCAATGGTTATTTTCTTTTTATGTAACAATTGTGAGAGATACAAGTATTACGAGATACAATTATTTGATTAATAATATTTCATCGTACGTAAAGCTATATTTGAGAAATTACTCTTGTTCATCTTTTTCAAGTTTGAAAATATATAAAGGTGAGAAATCAAATTAGGTGACTCTGCATCACGATCGAGTAACCGTCGGCTGTAATTATGCGTCTGAAATAAGAGGATGGTAGCGTACCGAATGAATAAGTAATAGAAAAGGTATAGGGTCCCGCGCGCGCATTAAATGAAGCTCGAGATAATGGCGGAATGTAATCGTCCCTTTCATCGGGCTCATAAATCAGCGTCTCGTGATACGAACGTGGTATATGAACGAACTATAAAACATTGGTGAAAAATTACGCCGTACTTGTTATCGTTAAATCGAGATCGAGAAGCTTTCTGTGATTTGTCACAATCCCGATTTTCTTTAATTCAACTTTCACGATTTAAATAACAGAATTACTTCGACAATAAACCGCGTAGCGTATTATTTACCATGCTAAACCGACACCCCGTACTAAATTAATTTTGCATTCATAAGTTATCCCGTTATTCCTTTGTCGTAACGCGATAACTTGATTCAATCTGAGATATTTATATATTCAGTATTATTTACCGAATGTCCAAAAAAACTATGAACCTCATAGATCTCATAGTTCCGAAGAAGGAAGTTCCGCACTCTTGATCTCTCATCGCGCAGCGCAGAATAAGCCTGTCGCGAAACATTGTCCACGGAAACGTTGCCATTTCCCTGAAAGACTGCGCTGTTTGTGGTTTACCGATGGCGGGGCGAAACGATCGCGACGGCTAGGAAATAGCTCGGCAAATAGCGCGGCTACCCTCGTTAACTCGATTTAATGGCACGTCGTTAGCAGTCGTATACCCGGGGACGTTGGCGCTGGTGACCATAAAAAGGGTGGTGCACTCGGAATTTGGGATACTGGGAATCGTTAACGCTCGAGACGGAATCGGGACGCGCAACGTGTTATTGTACCTTACCGGTTTCCTCGTGTCCGGTTCTCGTCCCGGATGCGCGCGGGCGAGAGAAAGCAATGCCTATAAAAGACGATATTGCCGAAGATTGCCGGCATAAAACTCTTCATTCGGCCCCGATCGCACTCGGTTAACTCGATACCTCGTTGCTCGCATTTCGAGAAAATTAATCGGAGCAAGCTGTACTATTAAGATGAATTTATATGTTACAATTGACTATTTTGCATAGTCAAGACTGTACTGTAACGACATTTGCATCTCAATCGATGCATTTCAATCTTCGCTGCATAGCTCGTGGCAAGACTATAATAATTTTCAAATTGTGAAATGTATATTTCAGAGGGATGCCGATCAGAGGAATGTAACAACCCTTTGAACATATCTCGTGATATATGCGTATTTTTACGATGGATTGGAAAGCAAGATGAATTCTTGTCGTCCTCCTTTGCAAAGAATGCCAGAAAGAGCCACGTACCAAGTAATCTTTAGCCACAAGTCTGGCTCATGAGAAGTCGAATGAAAGAAAATGATGGCGGAAAGAATACGGATGTTGGATTGAGAAATTCTAATCTCACGGACCCGCCGACTTCGATCCTCGAACTGACACAAAAATTCCCCACACTTGAAACGCATCCCAGATTAAACTCAACTCCGGGTGCGCGCGCGCACGCGCGCAACTTTGACGATTACACACTGTAACGTGGATAGATGAGGGGCGGCACCCTCGTGTCTTCGTCCTCTCTGACGAAACGTGGCTTCGTCAGGGGATGAACGAGCATGGCGAGGATGATGCGTCCTCTCTTTCTCCCTCTCTCTCTCTCTACCTCTCCCAACATGACACCAGTCCTTCCCCTAGAAGAGGGTAGGCGACAGTTTCAATCTGGTAGTCCAATTTCGGGAGTCGAATAGAAATGCACGTCCTCGTGCACGTTCACGTACAAACACGTCTGCATGTCGCGTTTCCGCCACGTATACGTACATTTGCTGCTCATTGGAGCGAATAACGTGGCTCATTCCATATTCCAGCAGGTAGTAGCCGTCTCAACGGTACCGCGGAGCAACAATGTTGAAGCATATCGATCGATTAAACCATTTATTGTTCGTAGTGTCTTGATAAGGCACCGTATCGAGCCGCGTTCATCGCGACGCGTTATCCGAGCACTCTCGGATGTTGAATGTATAAAAGAGAGCACTCCAATGGCTGATTAAATTTACGCGTCCCTCTGACTCGCGGCAGTTCGTTGGCGTGTGCGCCGTTCGGTTAGGCTACACGCGCGCAAGCACGCACGCGAGCCACGCGTGCAGAGGCAAGAGGGATGGCATCGTGCAGCAGGTACAGTATGCGCCCGCGCGCACACAGTCACACACTCGTGTATCCTCTCATGCACGGATGGCGTAGAGATGCATTATGAATATTCAACCGGGTATACCTGGCATGGCTGCGCCCGAATCCATTATTCATTCCCACAGCGACATCAGCCCGGGTTCGCGTTTTCCGCGCCGAAATCCGGCGCGAGGTTGCTACGAAACGGGAACAAAAGTCTCTTTCATTTCCCGACGATTTCTTCATTTTCGACGAATTTGATTTCATGGACAAATTAAAATTCGCTCAATGAAATGTGAGCAATAATCAAAACCAAGTCAATAAAAGTCAAAACCAAGCAAATAGCTAAGCTTTATTTCTTCATGGAATATGGAAATTTCGAAATTTTTTATCGTTACACTCGTGAAAATTTATATTATACCGAAACTGCTTGTTGAGAGAGACGAAGATAAAAGAATTATGATATCATTATTGAAATTCTTAAGAGAATCGTATAGGCTGCATCGGATAAGTGAAGAGGATCTGTAAAACTTGCTTTTCCTTTTCCTCTCTTGCAGAATCTCATCGGCGCGCTCTGTTTTTTCCTTTACTGTCTCTTCTTCTTATGGATCTACTGAGATATCTCTCTCTCTCTTTCTCTCCCTCTTTCTGTCGACATGTTCCTCTTTTACTCCTTTTCATTCTTCTGGTTCCTCCGGATATTCCTCGTGGTCTTATTCGGACGCGCGAAAGAATGCGCTGCGCGCTCGGCCTAATAACCGCTTCGAAAGGGACGAGAGAGGAGAGATCCGCTTACGCAACAGTCTGCGGGCAGATTTTTGGGATTCCTGGTCGCGCGAAACGTATCGTCATCTCCCGTTGAATTCTGATTGCTCCTGGATTACAGACATTTCAGTTGATCGCGGAATCGTGCCAATGTATCGCGAAAATACGCGTAAACGATGAGAAATATCAGAAATATACGTCTGAAAATTTTTACCTTTTGATCGGCAGATTTTTTAATTCAAACCAAGTCGATAGCGCGCCAGCCAGTGAAATTTTTCCAGTAAAACTTGAATCTTTCGTAACGTCAAGTAACGCAGGAATCATTAATGTGCTAAAATAATGTTAATTTGCGTCGTAGATGCACAAGGGTATCCTCTAAAGGGACACGCGCTTTCGCGCGCGTCTAATGAGCCTCGGATAATCGTAGCACCCTTCTACGACGCAGCCCATGCTTATCGCCGAGATCTTTAGTATCTATCTACGAATACGATCGCGAAGGGCGTCGTAGGCCCTGATACCGGGACGCTGATGCTCTTTGCTCCAGAGATACGTACACGTACTCTGGAGGCATCTGCATGACGTTATGCAGATTTGGCACGCCGGGAGATAATCGGCGAACGATGCGTTACCAATTTTGAAACATGGGGTCTGGAAATATGGAAGCATCGAGAACCCGAAGGAGAGTTACCTTCGCGTTGCAATCTCGCATTACTGTCACTGGCAGGATGATATCAAACCGTACTGTAACAAATAAAATAAAACAAAATCTCATCATGTACTTGATCACTAACTAAGTATTTTGCCTTGTTCTAGGTAAGTTGTGACCGGGGAACCGCACATTCGACCTTTGGATAATAATTCGGCGGTAGAGCTCAGAATGACGTTCAGATGCATGCCAGCCTTTCAGACTCTCGGAGGCGGTGACTGCGGTGCATCTTGGGTGAGTGCGTTGCGCTTATATAAGACGCGGGATTGTGCCGCAATCGCACGGGGCCGCAAATGTGCGCTTGATGACCTTTCTTGTGTTACGGGCTCCTGAAACGTTTCGCGTTCTCTGTCGATGTTTCCGACTGGTTTCGACGTTTTTGACGTCTTCGTCGCTGTTTTCCTATCCGCGTGGCGGTGCCACGCGAAACGCTGAATGCCGATAAATGCACGCGATACAAAGGATTCGTATCAACGATATTTGCACACAAATATTCGTTTTTATTCAATTAAATAGTCTGTCAAGTTTTTCAAAGCGTTGTGCTACCGGCTTGGCATGTCGAGCCTTCGTAATTTTATCGTGGTTTCCTCTGAAATTCGTAGCGATATTTTTATGCGTCCGACGGCACCGGAATTTCTGTGATCAGGGTTCCCTCTCTCTCTCTCTCTCTCTCTCTCTTCCTCCTACTCTCACATATTGAAACTTTTTAAATCATGTTGAAAATGTAAATTATTTAATTACCAGCGAATGGTCGGAGTAATGGAATCGCCTTTTGTATTTTTAATGACTCGCGGTTAAATTAACGATGATACGCAGTTCGGAAAACTGCCCTTTGCACGCACAAACATTTGGTTTGTGGAAAAATCGACATCAATTAATATCGTCGTGATAGATTCGTACAATGAGCATTATTAGCATCACGAGAACTACGCAATCCGGCAATTCTAGCAATCCTGACGGATATTTGTACTGTTGTTTCAATTAATGCACGCAATAAAACTCGATTTTGTCCTCTCGATAAGGACATCGTAATTTGATGCATTTGAATGTAATTTCGTAAAATTGAGCGCAGCTCACACGGTTGAACTCTAAAGTGATATTCTTCAAAGATTACGAGCTAAACTTGCAAGTGTGTTACATGCTGAGATTTCAATATTTCTCAGCGATGTTTCATGATGATGTTTCAATGTGTTTCAGTAAGGAAAGATCCTATCAGTCAATCTTCGATTCTAAACGTTATTATATGGAATATTCTCCGAAAACGCGGTGAAAAAAATCAAACTCGTGTACAAACTCGCGCCACAAAGTTCAGCGCGTCTAGACGTATCGATTATATTGCTCGTGTAAATGTATTCGCGAGAGCCGTGGACTGATTTATCAAGAAATAACATAGGACCGATACGTTATAATAACAACGGAAATGGTCGGAAACGCAGACCGATCGAATCGGACGCGGACTGGTTAATCACAAAACGGCGCTTTAAAACAAAATACGATGCGACATTATCGTCTGGTAAACTCTCTCCAAGATTGAACGTGTGATTGGTGAAAATTGATAGAAAAATACAATCTCGCGATGATCATCGTCCTCGAATGATCATCGGAACTCGTATCTCGTCGCGTCGCACGATGCTCAATGGCATTGGCAACTTTGACGGCCGTGCATTCCGCGGCATTCCAGCTTCACGGAATTAGACGAGAAACGACGTTGGAAGAAGCCATTTGCTTTGGATAACAACGCGGCGCAAACCTCCTTTAATGCGCCTACGCGACTTGAAAAACTTGGTACCACGGCAGATTCAAACCTTCCTTCTTATTCTCATTCCATTGTTATTACTTTGTTCTCTTTCTCCCCTCTTTCCGAGACAAGTAAATAACTCCTCATCGTTTACTTACCCTACCCCCGAGTTTATAATGGAGATTATCTTATTTGTGCTGAGTCTCGTTTTAGTCCTCTCTCCGTGAAGTCCAAGCTCGCCGACGGTAGAAACGACGAAAAGGAGGGAAGAAAAAAAAGGGGGAAAAGAGCGTAAGAAGAAGGAATCGCGCGACGAGAGTAAACGAGTGAATGGAGAGGAAGCTACTGGCGGAAAATAATAATGGGATTGTAACGAAGGAACGATGAAATACAGCGGGAGCTTAGCGAAAAACATCTATCTACAGTGTCGAAAATACTCGGACTGAGGTTGAATTTGTAGGAAACTGCGAAATAATCATTCGCGTAAACTCGTGTCGACACGCTACTACGTTTGGAAAATGAATCGCCGATCCGTAAATCAGGACGTATTACAATAGTTTCATTTATTCGAAATTGTAAGTGCGAAATACGAAACGCGCGAAACATTTGTGTGATCCTTTGTGAACATTTGTGGAATAACGCACGAGTCGTTTATTATTATTGCGGCGAAAGAATTTTTCATTATATCGTAACCTGTGTAAATTTCTGGTTCTTTTGAGAGAGATCCCGAGTTGTGGCCTTATATTTTTTCTGCTAAATTGATCCCCAGCGATCATTCGTTACCTCCTCCGTTTTAGTTGGTTTCTGGTTCCGTCTCGTTCGTGCTTGTCTCTGCGAGGAAGGAACGTTTTGTTTCAAAACAATCATGCTGCAGTCGATTTTAATTTTCAAAGCAAACAGGCGTTATCACCCACGGCGGCTCGTCCTTTCGCTCTGTTCTTTCTTCGATTCATATATCTAAATTCAAGCATACGTTTCACGCGCAGACAAGACATTTCTCTTTCGTAAGGTTTATAATTCGAGAGAGAGAGAGGATGTCTCGGGGAAATTAGTTACATGTCCAGTTTCTGCTTTAATTGTTTTACACGTTAGTTGTGCTTGTGGTTACTGCCGCAATTATAATCTCGGTTACGTTATATTATAGCTCAACATTATTTCTTTCGGAAAGTGCTTGCTTTAGAAAAGTTGAAGAAAGGTACTACTTTTTAAACTCGAGTAACGAATCTAATCCTCGAAGCGAACGGCAATATTTTTATTCGATTAGCAAGAGAAACGCTGAGAAATGACAATTTTAAATTATATTTTAACAGATTTTGCAATCTTGTGCCGTTAGTGATGTGGATTCGCTGAAACAGAGTGCTATTAATCGTTAAAAGAAAATAGGGCTCTTAATCTAAGATGTATAATATAATTTATTAGGCACACATATTTTTTCTCAGTTCGTTTCCGTAGTGCAAGACCGGCAACCGGTAAACCGATGGGAAAATATTCGACTGAAAATCACAGGTGGTGATGCGAAGATTCGATCGCACATGCAAAGTCGCATTTTAGATTAGATCATCAGTGCGCTCGTGCGCGCCTTAGACGTCGCAGCTCGCCGCGATGAGGCGTAACCACGCCGCACTTGAGCATGCTAATGAATGGTTAAGTACGGTTTCAGTGTTGCACACGGGTATCTCGCTAACCATTCCCCTGCCGCCACGATCGGTCCTTGTATCGTTTCCAGTTCTTCTCCTGCATCCACCATTCTGCTGCTCCGGCGAATCGCGCGTAAAGCAGCACGTCCACACCTTACAATTACGAGAAAAAGGGGGTCCACCCACTCCGCCGCGATCCTTTCAACGTAACGGGGCTGGCACGTTCCCCCCTCGAGTTTCATTATTAATTATCAGGTCGCCACTATGTTATTAGTGCACTAGGAGAAACCGCCCGCCGTTCTGACTCTGACTCTGACTCTGACTCGTCGCGTCCCGCCGCAAGTGGATCAAACGTTCTACCGCGCGGCCAAGTCGCCGCGGACAAATTCGAACACGCGCACGTTCCATGATCTGCCGAGGAGATTTCTAAACGTTAAATGCATCGTGTACGATTATGTGCGATAAAGCATTCGCCAAAACGTCAAATTCGACAAGGACGATGATAAACGTCTGAATATTTCAATATTTTTCAACTGTCTTTCTCTCTCTTCTCCTCTTGACGCTGTTTATAAATTTCCGTTAATAATTCGGTTCAGCTCGCAGCTGTAGCAAAATCGAATATCGCAACTCTGATCATCGCCATTACGTCGCGCGGATTGCGTTAATCTACAAGGGGAGAACAAGTGTCAATGATGAAATACTTTTTTCAGTATAGTAAACTCGTTGATGCGTTCACGTATGTGCTCGTTAATGTTTTTCCGCGACAAAGATGAACTCGAGCGCAGCGTCGAGGCAAAGGAAAAGCGCGGCACGTTCTCGTTTCTCCGTTGGCGAAACGAGCCGAGCTTTGTGAGCCATTTGTGACCGTTTGTGTACACGCTGCGACAGTGCAAGAGTCGATTTCCGACTCGTACGGTCGCGAAACAAAGCGCGCTCGCCGGCAAACGAGCCGTCCAGGACCCTGAGGGGCGGCGAGTATTTCATCAGAATTTACGTTGCATTTCACGCTGCTAATACTCTCGTGGTATAATTATAATTAGCGGGCTACGCCCTTCACACCGCCCCCTTGGAAAGTTTGCTGTGAATGTATACCTGGCGTGCATCCTTCACCTTGATATCCACTTGAACTCGGCGCGTTCGGGTTGCCTGTGTGTGTGCGTGTGCGTGTGCATGGGCACAAAATACATGAGCATTACTGATATTGCTCTGTCACATTATTAAATAAGTACTTGTTACGCACAGTCTGACGGTTTTTGGTGAATTTTGCGTAATTTTGCAAACATTTTGACCCATTGTTGAAAAAATAAATCCGTCGAGCAATTTTCGAGCAAGGACGACGCTCCGTAGTAGCTCCGCGAAGCTGCGTCAATGATCATCGTAGGGTAATTAGGGTAGATCCTGGTCGTTCCGAAACGACCAAAGGAAGGAAGGAAAGCAACCACTGTTCGACCCTCCATCCGCCACTTAACGCGGTGCATCATGCGGCATGCACCGGCAGAGCTGTTCGCGGGCATGACACCGGGGCCAATCGCGCAGAATTACGTGGCGAGAGCGAGCGGAATGGGCGGAAGGGCGGAAGGGCGCGAGGGTCCCTCCGAGGGAGAGAATAACGGGGGGAAAAAAACGAATGAAGGAGAGAAGGAGAGAGAGGAGAGGGACGCGAACGAGAAGGGAGAGGATCCTGCGCGTGCCTCGGGGCGAAGTCTTGGGCCTCGCGTGCCCAGGTATGGCCTCGTCTCACTCTTCGGTCTTCACGGTCAGAGGTCATCTTCGAGCACGAGCCACCTTTGGGTTCTCAACCTCCTCTCGTGCGCGCGCGCGCGCGCGCGAGTTGCCGACGCCGACGGATAAACCGCATTATTAACGACCGCTCTCGCCCGCTGTGCCTCGCGACTCGACGGAGGCTCGAAATTCGCGGCGCTCGACATTAATGAACCCGCGCAAGTACCATTATCGCTGTGTCCGATTGTGCAATCGTGGAATCCTGGTCTTTTAGGAGCAGGGTTAATAAAGAGCTTTTAACCCTCAATGGATTAATTGAGCTACTTGCCGCATTTTCAATCTGATCATTTTACCAGATATCAAGGACAAATTAACAACTAACCGAACTCGTTCCGATAACATCTTGATACTCGGTCATTGTGTTGAAAATTGAGTTGAAAATTGATCGAGCCACGCGACGGGAAACGAAATCCACCATTTAGCGAATTAAATCCGTTTCAAGTCACTAAAAGAGCAATCGGATAATAGCGTATAAATAAATATTTAACCAAACGGTTTATTTATTCTGTTGCGTCAACTGTAACAGCTCCGAGCGATCGAACTTCCAGTGTGCGTAACGTGATTTAATCATTTGCATTCGTACGTCGCCAAAGAGTGGCGGATTACCCAGAGATTCTAGAGCAATCGTATAATTTCAATTTTACATAAAGGGTTCCCGTAAGAAACGTGAATAAGAGAGATGATGTAACAAGCGAAATGCGTTGCCAATCCATTAGCGTTTCGTATTCGTTTGTTAGCTACCGTCATCAACTACCGGCAATCAACTTTTATTGTAGATGACGCAATTTTCATCTCGATCAAATATTCAAGTACCAAAGACGAGCGATTCGTGCCATTGAAATCGTTGACGAGTCCGGAGAGCGGATAATAACGAATTAATCTCGCGACAAGTGACTTTTGCGCGCTCGTAGCGACTGCCACGTTAAATCCGAACGAACGATCAGTTGGCAGATATCTCTGGCGATTGATGCCTTTCCACGTGAGAAACGGGAAACCTTTAGCTTTTGTCGCAACAGACGCGTGGTGCTCGCTCGTTTTCGTAGCGTACCTCACTCACGAAGTCTCGCGCGCGAAGGTGACGGCCAATTCCTCCACGACGACCGCGGCGGTAGCATGTAGCTTTCGCTTCGCGCGTATTCACTGAGACGGATGCATATTTCGAAAGGCCGAAAATTGCAAGCGGCGCAGGCCACTTTCGTACGCTTGGCCGATCCTGCATCTGCGGGACGGTTCGCGTGCCCTGTGGTATGAGCACGCTAAAACATCGAAAAGACACCGCGAGATTTTGACTCTTTTGCCATATGATAAGTCAGTTTTTCGTCACTTGAGCTACCCGGGATGTAAAGTTACTGGACGATCATAAAACGATTGATAGACGGAAAGACAGAAATAATAGTACACCCTCAGAAGGGATTTCTGATAACAAGACGAAAAATATTCTTGACTAATTTAATCGTATTACAAGTATAAAAAATATGAAAATAAAACAATTTTTAATTTAAATCAGTAATTTCTATTTTTCTCTCTCGAATTAAATAAGATTGTCTCACTGTCTTGAGACAAGAGTAACATATACAAATTTATGCTTATATATTCTTGTATGTAGAATAATTTGATATTAGCGCCACTTTATAGTAGGCTTTGTCCATGTCGACGCATCATTTTCTCACAGTCGCTCGTCGACTCGGCGCTTCTGCGTCCTTTATTCCGATAAAACGGCCAATATTTATGTGTTGCAATCGAAAATCGGGAAAGTGTTTCTGTGTTTCTGTTATTTACAATGAATAAGTGCAATACTCTACAAGAAATATTAAAAGATATGGAAATGTAAGTAAGTATATACAATATACTTACTTGAGAAATAAGATTCGAGATAAGACATTTCCATATCTTTTAATATTTCTTGTAGAGTATTGCACTTATTCATTGTAAATAACAGAAACACTTTCCCGATTTTCGATTGCAACACATAAATATTGGCCGTTTTGTGCAGATTCTACAAATTCTCTTAGAAGAATAGAATAAGATGTCTTTTAGATCTCACAATATTCTTAAATCAAGAATATTTTGAACTTGCTACAAATTTTTATCTAAATCCTTCTAAGAAAATTAATGAGATAGCACCAAGATTATTTGAATCTAGATTTTCGAATTTTCTATTCAAGATTAAAATATGCTTCTTTTCAATAATAAATATGATTGTCGCTATAGCGATCTTATTTTATGATAGATTAAAGAGTAATAGCATTAAGTCCAGAAATCTTTTCTGTGGGTATAATTACGACACGTTGGAGACTCTTGAGAGAAGAGCGCATTAAGGTTTTGAAAGATCTGCGCGCAACGCGATCATTAACAAAAGTCTTGTAAGAGTCCGTTCGCAAGGATCGAACGCTCATTCATTTTGCTTAATAACCACAAATTATAGGTTCTTGCGACTTCATGGCCTACAACTTTTATGGATTTAAGTGAGATTATGTGGGATTCCATAACCTTGGCAGAGGACCTAACGCGCTTTGAATCCTCCTCAATTTGTATTTTGTCCGAGGTGATCAAGATCTAAACGCATTAAAGAGAAATGTGATATTATATTCTATTATACTTTTTCGCCACATCGTTTTTAGCACATCTATTTCTGTCCTGGACAACGTTTATCAACACACGTAAACTTATGTCGATTCGAAATCGGCGAAACGCATCATTCATATATATAATAGTTATTCTCTACGATATCTTCCTTAATGATCATCAAACTCACGGTAAAATTCCGGGAAATGACCTTAAATCATAGACCCGATTCGAGATGATGATAAAACACTGCTAAAGCTCGAACCGGTTCTCACGTGGTAAATATCCAGTTCTTGTTGGAAAGTCGATTTTCTCTAGTGGGAATTTCATTCTCATTCCAAGCTGCATATTCGAAGAGATGCAATGCAAACATTAAAATATCAATTTTTCATATCGATATGTCCGGGAATCGTGAGAACGATATAAGACATTAAACATTTATCAATATTGTTTAAAGAAAGGGAACAGAAAAATATTAGACACAGGAGCATTTTCTAAATCGCGCGTCATTTCAAAGAGGTTCTCCGAAATTTTGGTCTAATCGTGTATAATCATCCGCTACTTTCGTTACCCGCTAGATAATCCGGACGTTGAGGATAATAGAGGAACTCGATTCTTCTCGTCGGAAACTCACCGTATGATCTTTAGTAGTCGGTAATATAGTCGGTAAGCAAGATCGCTGTACCGTACAGGAAGATTCTACAGTAACAACGGACATTATGCACCATTTCCCAGCAGGTGACTCCAGCATCCACTACCGCAAGTAGATATATGCTAGTAGTCGAAACTGCCTTTATCGATCATATAGATGAGACTTTCGACTTTCGACCACACTTGATACACTTGTTCAAACATTTCAAATGGGTATCACAGTTTTCAGATAGACTTTCATTCACTTCTTCAAGATCTATCCTGAAGCACATCTTCTTCTTTGTGCATTCTTTTCTGTAACACTGTAAAGCAAAATTTTCTTCCTTTTTTATTTTTTCATCTTTTTTAAGTAATAAAACAAGCACTGAAGAATTTTACGTACTTTTGTATAGACTGAATTTTCTTGATGACAAAATAACTTCCTTCCGTATTGTGATAATGTTGTAATAATAAATTTAGTTGATTCCTGATTAAGTGCTTCACATGATCCGCGCTTTATTAATGATATACGATTACTGCATCAGCAGTGAGACAACACGCAAATCACTCTGTCAATCAGTGACTGTTGCTCTTTGGAACCGTTGTCGAATGCAGGTACTAATACAGATGTAATAAGATATCACAATTTTTGTGTAACCGTCAACGTTAGTCATTCGGTAAAGAGATACACGCAAAGTTAAGAGGCAAGGCATTTAATGAGGCAATTGTATTATACATCGAGCGCTTCGCAAGACTGAACGATAAGACCATTTATGTAATACATATATGTTGATCTAGCATTTCTCAGTGTCTCTCTTTGCCTTTGTGTCTTTTGCTCGAGCAAAATTTATAATTTTGCTCTCGTTTAAAAGGAAACACTTCCATCTTAATATCGCAAAGATAAAAAACTCTAACAGCAACTGTCTCAATCGTATCCATGGTTTTATCATAATGAAACGTCGCGCTCGTATTGTATTGTAAATGTTATTCCAATCTTTTAATAAAGCTGAACGATGCTTATTTTGGCTTGGCGTTAGTCAAGATAAATGACGCTAACTTTGGGGAAAGCCCGATGTACGATACCCAAAGATGCATGTATCGGCACGTATATATGATAGCCGTGCAGATTACGCAGGTCTATCGGGACCCTCGATGCATTGTGTCCCATCCAGGAAGGAAAGAGCTCCCGCTCTTCCCGCCTTACCCCTCACGCACGGCCGATTCCTCGGCGCGTACAATGGGCAACTCAGCGTGGATTGAGTTGCACCTTACCAACGATACTGATGCACCGAAGAATGGCCAATTGTTGGTCGCATTGGCGACCAGGTTGTGCCGGACAGCTCTCGAGAGAGATTTACACGCAGATACTGCCACAAGATGCCCTTCTCCCCGTACCTTTTTTCCGCGTGCTAAGGCTGGGATAAGGCTAAAGACACATTCTACCGTTACCAATGAGATGTTATCTCTTTATTGATAGAGGCCGTGCGCAGAGCGAGGAATTTTTAATTAGCCTGGAGCACTTTGATTAAAATCTTGTCGCGTAATTATCATCTAGTGACGTTACGCGGCGAATCCCTATACGCTACATATCATAAAGCCTATGTATAAGTCTCGAATGTGCATACGACGAGCGCGTGTTTCTCGTATCTTAAAAGAATTATTTAAAATTGCTTTTCCAACAAGTGTAGCTAATTACACCAGATGAAACAGACAAAGAACAAGCGAATCAATTAGGAAATCAATTAGAGCTGTCTCGCTCGTGGAACACAACGACGAATTAAAGTTGCTCGAGCAAACTGATGCTCCCTTTTTTCCTCGACATGTCACTCGAATGTACGTGTTTCGTCGATCATTGATCTTGAGAAAGGAGCGCGATCAGATATTTCACGTTGTCAGCCAGTTAGAAAGTTCTGTCCACCGAATGCGAATCGGTACTCAAAAATGTCTCTCATGTATTAATCATGCCTACTCGCGCGATTCTCAAACGACATCCGATTTTAATGAGTAAACTCGTTGCACTATCTACGAGCGCAACGATATTATCGATTGGCGTGAACTTGATGCTCGCGAAAGAACCGACACTCTCGCTAACAAACGATGTAATACAATACGTAAACAACTGTGAAAGTCGCTTTTGCAATGAACAATGGAAGGACCGATGATTGGCACGCATCTGTCGACAAATGCAGGTTCCATAGCTGGCTATTTTGGAGTAATACAAGTACCACTAGTAACTTTGATCTATGATATTCATGACCCACATGACGCTAAACATATTATATTTCACTGCCCCTTAACAAAGTATGCTTGTATATAAATATTCACTGCTACAAATGCATTGTAAAAATTTTCAGACAAATTTAGAGATTTATTTTGTGTGTGTGTGTGTGTGCGTGTGTGCGTGTGTGCGTGCGTTTAAAAACTTGGATTTTCTTATCAGAAAATGTGTATAATTACTGTCGGAGGTTATCATTTCTCTTTTTTAGAAGGTGGAATTAAAGCATCTCTGAATTAAAAGTACGTTAAACAAATAAATATGAGATGCGAAACGTTGGAGGTTTACATATAATTGTCAAAGGAAACGAACCTCGGGCTGTAGGCGGCGTAATTAAATGTCATGCAAATAATTAAGCCGTTTTCATAACAATTCTTTTATTCGCTTCGAGAATTTAGATTTCAAGCAACTTTGTGAACGTCCATTTAGTCGTAATAAAAGCGCGGATAACGGATTGTTAATTGTAGCACACACGATGCTTTCATCATGTAAAAAAATGTGCAAGAGGACATGTGACACGAATGTACTGCAAGTGGACGAGGTACCCTCTTCCACCGGGATCGGTGATATGTGTAAAAGAGAAACAAAATAGTGTTGCTGTATAAATCCTCTATAAGATTATTGAAATAACGTTTACGCACTTGTTAACACGTGTAAAGATGCACATAAACGTACATAAATTTATAAAAATATGCACGAAAAAATGTTATTGGATTACTTTTCGTTTTTTGTCATTTTTTGAGCTAAGATTTTGCTCGTTTACAGTTATGTAAGTACATTATATAGATACAGTTATGTAGATGCGGACACGTTTCGCGAAACCATACTATATAATTTCCCTAACCATCCCTAACGTTCCCTTTTTTCCGCTCGCCGGATCCCGCACGTGGGGTGGCCCTAATAACGCCGAGAAATAATCGGTCAGGGTCTGCGAAGGGATGGGTCCCCTTCTTCGATATCTCAAAAACGCGGAGGAGTCGGCGCGGCATACCATTGAAATTAAAAGCCTTGAGGGAGCGCGAGCACCAAACGGCGTAATTTCTGTCCTGCCTGTGTCATTGGCGGGAAGAGACCGTGATCTTGCAGCCGAGTAGTGTCACGGTAAATCCCACGTGATTATCCACATGCTCGATTGTCGCACGATCGACGGAACGTTAAGAATCTATTGGAAAATGGGCTGAAAATTGTTTGATACGGAAAGCTGGCTGCTCGTTTTATGAAAACTCATCATTGTTTTGAATGTGCATTAATGCGTCGTGTATTTCTAGCCAATTAGGTACCAACGCGACGACAGTCTATGATAAGTATCACTGGGAGATTGCTAGTATCGCAATTTTTCTAGCAGTGAATACGCGAGTGCTGAAGAAGACTGCCAATATTAAGTAATTAAAGTATAAATTCTTATTGCTATCGATTCTTATCTTTTAAACATCTTACAACAATCGTGAATCACAGTGATTCTAGTAAGCGTGTAAATGCATAAAGCCCTGCGCGGAATGTTCTTGTCCCGCACGATTACGTGGGCAATTACCGATTATCCATTTTCCGCCACGTCCTCGAGCACAACCCTTGCTTCGGCGCGAGACCATGCATTCTAAGACGATGCACAACAATCGGAGTGGAACATTGGACAGCGGTTGCTCGTGGAAAATGAGAGACGAGCGCGTACATCATTTTGTTGCCCGTTTTGTTGCCGTGGGTTGGCCAACGGAGATAATTACGTGATAATTCATCGCTATGTTACATATTCAGCGTACATTAATATAGGATTATATAATTTTATTATTGCAAAATGTCTTCCAATCAATATCGCTACTAGTAATGAAATTTTATAATTTATAACTGAGTTAAAATTTAATTTAGCTACTATATGGATACTTAAAGATGAAAAATATTATGGAAACTCAATATCGAAAATATCAAATTTACATATAACGTTGAATCGAGTTTGATCAACGAAAATTCCAATCGATGGCAGTCGCCTGGTCGATCAGTTGAGATTGATAAATTTTCGAAAACACTTCATCTCGGATCGCGATTGTATTCCAGGCGGCTATGCTTGACTTTTTCGATCAAGATCTCGTTCTCGTCTCCAATGCCGCAGGTAGATGAAGAAAGCCGTGCTCCGGCATCTGCTCGCTTGCCCTAGATTGAGTCTTGGTGCGTGTGCGCGCGTGTACGCTACTCGCATCGTACGCGTACTATACACGCAGAGACGTAAGATCACACGCATGGCACCACGGCGATATACGCACGCATTATGAACGGAGGAACGTAGGAACAAGGTGCGTTGGTCACTAGGGCGTTGACCTGATGCTGGGCTGGACCAAACGAGCACGAGTCGAGCGGAATCCCGGCATGGGGAAGAAGGAACGGATCATCGAGGACGAGAAAAGAGGAAAGAAATCAAGAGGCAGATTAAGAGCGAGAAAGAGAGAGACTGAAACGTAAAAATAGTAATAAGAATTAGGAAATATTTTCAAACATACGAGAAACTATGTTATGTCAGTAAACCGCAGTTGGAGAAAAACAGAATTAATTAATAAGGACAACGTAATCGCTGATTTTACGGCGGCGTTAGTGCGATAAATTCTCGTTGTGCTTTACGGATTGCTGCAATGGCGATAGTAGTTGCCGCCGCTAGGATACAGAGTCGTGCGCGTATCCGTAAGAAGCCATTCACGTTGTAAAGTCGCATTAGCACGTAACCGGACATACTGCATTCACCGTGTGTCGTTAATGTTTGTCCTGTCGTTCTACCATTCTCTTGGATCGCGCGTCCTCGGCTGCTCGAGATGGTTCCAACAATAAATTTACGCGTTGTGCGCTAGTCCACAATTTATTTTGTACTTTTATACTTACATCACGCGTGTAATTTCAGTCGCAACACGCATTACGGCATCTTGATTTTAGACATTATGATAATTACGACTCATTTATCGACGCTTTGATATTCGATGCAATGACGTACGTATAGACATTAATGAAAATTTCGCCTGTCATAAATTTTATCACGATGTCACGTGCTTGTTTCATTATCGTGTTCTTTTAAAATATGACATACGTCAAATCTGACGGTACACGAATGTGTAGTACTTGTCACATTCATTGTATCAGCGCTTGATCGTCGATTTATCAAGTTTCACGAAATGGACCACGAAGCGATCACGTGATCTTCATGAGCTTTTTATGCAAATTCTAGGACAACGAATAGTAAAAAAGTAAAGATTGCGAATTATTCTGAAACTGTTCTTGGATCGTGTTATCGGAGCATTCTCATTGGTTCTCATGTATACTGATTATCGATTCTCCGGAGTTTGCAGTCCACCTAAAGCTTAAAGCCTAAAGCTGAAGCTATCAGTTTGTGCTTGAACGAATGCAAAACAGTATGGACGCGATTATATTGAAATGCAAAGAGAGTAACTTATAATACCGAGAACGGAACGCAGATGCGTTATGAGCGAGAGCGATACCATGGATCTCGCTCACGACGAGCGCTATCTGCCCGACTTGCGCAACCACTTCTCGATCGCGAAATCGCAAGCAGTCTACTCGGGATGGACGATCTCGGATGATTGCTGCGTGCCCTAATAGCCGAGTGAATTCCCATCGTTGTTGCGGTTTTTTTACGGTATGACACCAAGTAGATGTGATGATGTAGATGAGACATTGAAGATTGCCTCTCAGAGATATTCGCAAATTCGCATTTTTATATTATATTTTGTCTCGAAGAATAATAATTTGGAATCAATTATAAATTCGTTAATCAAACCCGTGTAAAATATTACTTGACGCGATCAAAATCTGTCGTGAATTCAATGAGACGTGGCAACACCTTCGTGTAGAAATAGTCCCGATCGTCGTGAGAACGATATCATAAACCGGTTAATGAAAATTCAATCCCGCATGAGCTGAGACGTAATATTTCGTTTTTGCAATGTGTCAACGGATGAGAGCGAACGCGGAATACAAAGTTAATAACGCGAATGAAAAAACACGAAGATAATAATCATCTTTGTGCAGAATTTATAATAATTGCAAGAGATACCGCTGGCAATGTGTGTCGTTTCGCGTGGAATCTGGTATGTAAATGTACGCCTTGAGAAATTTTCCAACATGGTATCGATCGCATGGCCAGTCTCGTTACGTTAAGATGCGACACTACCAAGCAAAAGCTAGGCCTTTATTCACGAGCGTCTCTTTGTCACTGTACATGCTACACGTACTTTTTAATTGGTAAGTAGCGCTCCAATTTAATATTCCCAAAGTACAAGACGGCCCGGTGCTCGTTTCGTCGATTAAGATACCTAAGAGAAGCAGATATCGAAACCATAAACGGAAATCAACAATATGCTATCCGAGAACAACATGACCACGCGTTACTGTCGTCACTCGCAATCTCGCGATGAAGTGTCGATGCAGCGGTAGCGGTGGTGCTCCCGGCCACGAGTCTAAATCGCATGATCAAAGACGTGATTATAATAACAAATCTCTCAACAGGCCACGCCTATCTGCCATTATCATTGGACGAGCTTGTGGGATAAGAAGCGAAATGGGAATGGACGGGGCAGCCGTCGCTGATTGCGATCGCAACATCAAGGCAGCGACACGCAATTGGCAACGTAATTTTGTAGTAGTCGACGCCCGCATTTATCTCGGGTTATCGATCGTTTCGTATTTGAACACGCCATTGGCTTATTGAACTCGCGTAATTCCATCTACGCATAATTCATCGTAGGAAGGCGAGAGATCCAATTGTTTCCACAAACGTGACAAGTCTTACGTGCCAATGAATTCTGATGGAAAACACTGTTTCGCGATACGTATGCGGGCTTTTTTTATAAATTCGCTCAAAGTTCCACATTGGCGAGGATGACGACGACATTGTCGGCAAAAATCGAACAAAGATAAGCGAGCGTACAGGTACGCGCGGCAAGACGGGGCGCCATTTGTGCCATTTATACAGCAATATATTATCCCGACGAGTATTACATCGTATCGTACAAGTTGGATGGCCCTCACCATCAGGGGATATTGTGCACCACCCATACGTGGCCACATATCCCGCGACACGGCCGCCGCTATCTGCATCCGGCAGAGACGCGCCCTCAGAATAGACGTGAAAATATGCTCAAAGATTTCTCTCGGGAATGCCAGCATCGTCGCTTGTCGCTCATCATTCGTCCTGCCTTTCGGCGCCAACCGCATACTCGCATTATCGAGGACGGGCTGGTTATAATCTGAAAAATGTATCTTCCTCGGCGCCCCCCTCGTACGCTGGATAACTCGACGCGACGCTTTTCCTCTCCACCCTTGACGTGCTTTTTTGCACATGGTCGACCATCATGGATGACGGCTGTTCTCGGTAGTGATCTCATGAACACGTAGACAGCAGCAAGAAGGCATTCTCAACACATGTACGACGATAAGTATTTGACTTCTTTAGAAGAGATTCTTGAATGCAGAGAGAGAGAGAGAGAGAGAGGGAGGGAGATTACTTGTGAAACACGGATAGAATTCGGCAGCTGTCTTTTCGTAGAAGACTTCTCGCAAAACATAAATCTCATTTTACTATTTTGCAAAAATTTCTACTCGTTTCACATCGTCAGATACGATCATCAGATCAGAATCGGTCGAGTCTGGACAGGTGCGCATAAACCAACGGGGAACAGAAGAGAAACATAAGACGGGAAGGAGGGGAAATGATCTGTCTTGGTATGCTGAGGGGCCAGCCTCTTGCGAATCGATGGATCCGCTTGCTGGTCAGGCTTGCCGGTTGCTACTCATCTGACCCCGATATTTTCGTTCGTTATTAATCACCATTGTAATAAATTCCACTCTCACAAACTATTTGCGCGACATATTCCCAGTGACGCGTTTTGCAAATTTGATCAAATTTTATACGAATTCAGTTATTTGGAATTATAAATCGGGATAAATTTCAGAAAAATCTCATTTGTAAATATAAAACATTGATCCTATGTAAGTCAGAAACCGTATTTTCCCGATCGTATCTCTCATAATCGCGGCGGATCGCATTTTAAAAAATTGTGACTTTCGCATGAATCGAATGCGAGGTACACGAAGGAATACTTGCTGCCGATGTATCCTAGGCGAGTTTATTGAGGCTAAAATTATATAGCGTCGCTTGTTGCCGCACGGCATATCGCATTCTTTCCTAATGAGCAACTCATTTTGCTTTCGTCGTCGTTCACATTTGGGTTAACGTATGGAGGAATGCACGGACCATGTACACGATCCGATCCTACGTGTCCCAGCGGTGTGCGTACTCTCGCCCGGATAATCCCGTCGACATTTGCCGCTAAATTGATCGGATTGGATTTACTGATGTAACCAGTCCGATCGAGATCTAGCTTTATTATATACCATGTTGATTTAATTGCACCATTAATGGCTCGATGTCAATTAATTATCTAACTGAAATTAATTATCTAACTGACTCTCGTATAAATAATTAGTCGCATGCATGTTGGAGGTACATAGAGATGACGACCCTCGATGATGCACTCACCACTGTGCGTGTAATTTGTGCATTCCGGATTTGTACATCGTGTTTTATCGATTAAATTTTCAACTCGACAAGTAGATGATACGTTAATTTTGATATTGAAGAAGAAAATTGTGTGAGAGAAAAATGCAGGATACTTTTTATATATGTATGAGATTGTTAAATCGACGGAAAGTATTCTAAATTTTAATAAATACAGCATTAATTTAAGCAGGTTTTGTACATAGTTCGACGATTATTCGCGACGATAAATCCGAGATAAATGTGGACTTGAGTTCGTCGATAAGCATATCTTGCGAGAGTCTGTCGTGTTTGAGATACGTTGAATGATCGTAAAGATGCGAGAAGCAACGAAACGGATCAGAGAAAACATGATACGTTCTACTGATTGTGAGAGGAAAATGTTATCCTTGGTCTATCAAAGTCGCGGCGATCTTCCTCGATCTGCGGGAACGTAGCGCGCGTTTCCGTCCAATGAGGTGAAAGAAAGAGACACCAAACAGTCTAGTCTCGACTGGTCGAACGGAGATGACGTTCGCGATGACGATCAAACAGGAGAAACGACGTGATCGAGGAAGCGGAAGGGGGTAAGCAAGGCAGAGCGGGAGATAGAGTTCTACAGAAGAAGTGTTCTCGTCAAAGTGGAAGCAGCATCGACGAAACTGATATATCGGAGGAACGAGACGGAAAATACGACAGCTGGTGTCGTTGATAGTGTTGGTGACGGCGAACGTATCGGTACCAACGATGCGAGATGATCATGTGTGGTGGTGATGGTCGCCGCGACGAGATGGTGGTGGTGGTGGAGATGTTGATGGTGGTAGTGGTGGCGGTGGTAGTGGTCCACCGGGCACATCACGCCAGAGCTCAGCTTCAACACTTGCTCCACGCACGCGAGAAGCGAGGAAAAGAGAGCGGCGAGAAGGAGATGCAGAGTAAGAGAGAGAGAGAGAGAGAGAGAGAGAGAGAGAGAGAGAGAGAGAGAGAGACTAATCCCCTCCTGCTGCGGGCGGCGCCACTCGAGGAGATCCTTTCCTCTTTTCGCCTCTAGGCCATTCTCGAGAGGCGCGCGCGCCAACGCGGTGTCGTACGATCGGTCCTCGTCGACCTTCGACCAATACACGGGCGTCTGAAAGAGTGCGTACCGCGATTTTCCACCGGGTGACTTTTCCGAAAGTGACCTCGCGAGGCACGCTTTGGTTCGGTTTCTCTCTCTTTCCGTTCTCCCTCCGTTTCTCTTCCCGTTATCAACGACCGCGGCCCTCATTAATCGCCAACGACAACTACGACAGCGTTTCCTCTCCACCCCCACGTGACAGTGCACGACCACGTGGCCTACGATCGATCGCGTCGACGTTGTGGGATGTCATCAACATCTCCTGCTGCAAAGTGACGCAGAATCTTCCTTCCAGAAAATAGTGATTTCCGTCAGAGTGTTTTTCAAGCGGAATTACATCTCGGCGAGAATGATAAGATTCAAGCGTAATATGTGAATTTATCTTTCTCGAAAGTGAGAATTTTTGAAACTCGAATCCTGAATCGTTGGCCGAAAGGTGAATCCTCGCTCGAAAAGGGATTCGAGGATTTTTGTGACTCACGAATGCATAATTTACTGCGAAGGATCAAACGACACCCGTCTGGTGAACCAAGAGAGGATATCAGCGTGTCCATACGCCGCATGCGTCGATCTATCGGCGCTGTATCTCGCTACTGGCCACCATCTACGTCTCGTTTTCGCGGTGAAATCAGGCCGGGTCGAACGGCCAGGCTGTCGATTGTGAGAACGGTAGCCTGGCATCGACTCGCCAAGAAACTAGCTTGCCACGTGACTTTCGGCAATCACACTCGGGTTTCTTCGTCGTTCGAAACAGTGTTGAATGTTTGAACGTACACGATGATCTCGCGTTGAGCGAATCATGAAGAAGTTGATGTAGATCCGAGAAGACTGCTACCGCATGTAGGTTGCTGGATCACATTCAACATTAAAATTTTCAACAAGTTTCCCTAAATCCATTAGTCATTCGGTCGACAGCACGGAAACGTTCACGGAAAAGTTTTGCAGAGTAACTCGTGACAAATGTGCGAACGACGCGCAAGGAAACGCTCGATCGCGTCCGAGTAGGAAAATTCCTACGTGACAAGATGCCGCTTCATTACGCATCGATGTCTTCGCCCAAGCGATCAAAGTCATTTTAATATTCGACTAATATGAGAGGTAAATGAGCGGAAGAAATTGCTTTTCCGTTGCGTTTCAAGTCGCACATCGCACGTCGCACGTCGCGTGGAGAGTTGAATGCGCGCACTAGCGCGCGAGACCGTCCCCCTTGGTCATCTCACACCGGAGCTCGTTGAAACTCTTTCGAGAACTGACGCGGTAGGGCGGTCCGTAAGCGATCGTGACGCAAGATCGAGACATTGAATAGATCCGGCGAGTTTAACGCGACAGAATTTCACGATCGTGTCTCGTAATGCACGAACGCGTGATGAAATGTTGCGGCGCCCAGTTCTCAGGCCGAAATTATAATAATGTTCTGCGGATTAAAGCGATGGTTATCGTCTGCGTCGTGATTGACGTGCGCATGATTGCTTGCGAAGCACGAATCCAGTTCGCTCGTATCCGCTATATTACCAAAGTCTTATTAAAACGACTACGTACGCGCGATTTCTCGGCGTCGACGATCGAGAAGATCCAGCGGACGACGTGCTGACTACCGTTCGCAAATACTGTTGACGTATGTATTTGCATACAATTATTGCAGCTCTCACTAGTAGTGCCATTGTAGCTTGTCATTATGAATATTCTAGAGTTTGACGCGGACGTCGCAGCCATCATCATGTTAGAACTTTACGGAATATGCATTTAACGCGAGCACATCGATGTGCCCCCCATTATCGGTGCAAAGTGTCACTTACTATGCCTCTTACTGACTGTAAATTCATGTTTGTACAAACTACATAACGTACGTGCCAAGGATGTTCTGCGTTCCAGCTACGAGCACTCGTTGATATTTTTCTTAAATAAACGAAAAGAGTTTATCCAGTTAACGTACCATCGTTATACCATCGAGGAATAAACAGAAGAGATTGCTGCCGACGATGTAACATTCACAAATGTACATATTACTGACAGTTCGATCTTCGTAATTGACCAAAGTTTAACGGCGAAAACAAACTTTTGCGCATTCCTCTCTCATTAAACGATCGATTATCGTGGATCATTATCCATGTCGTTAGTCGAGCATAACGGCAGCGCATACACTAAACTGTGCCGATTCGATTGAAGTTTAATCGTATGTGCGACTCTTGTGTTTCATTATTGGAATACTCTTGCGTCATTGTCGTCGCAAGCAACAACTGCAAAGAACAAATTGACGTAGCTCGATTTTCGATTCTCCGCAATCCATGGCGCAATAAAGCATGGTCCAAGTTCGTTAAAGCAAAGTATGCAGTAGCTTCTTTGCTATCTCACCAAGTCTACAATTCTAAACGAATGACATTTAATCGGTGAGAAAGAAAGTTCTTATGTGCGCGCATCCGTATTACTTACTCGATCCGGCGAGTGTTTTGTCGGATTTACGACTCGTAATTTTCGGAGAGCAAGATAGCGGACATCGATGTCCACCATGTCCGTTATGGACACCGGCGAAGCCGTTCGAACGACGACGATGTCACCGTTGGACGAAGTCGTATCCCCGACGAGTGTCGAATCGGAACTGATGGTCACGGACATGTTGGACGAGCAAGAGGCCGCGCTCCATGAGCATCGAGACGGCAAACGCAAGAGAGACACGGACGGCGAGGAACTGACACCGAGGAAGTTGCCATCGCTCACGAGGAATAACAACGAGGTCGGATTTGTTCTCGAAGAGAATCCCGACGACGAGCTCCGCGAGGATGCGGACGACGTGAGTCTGCAGTGTCTTTTATTTTAACAATACCGTACCGCATTCTGTACAATATTCCGAGTAACTTGATATTCAGTAACAGCTATCGAAATCGCCAAGCAAAGCAGCTAGAATTATGTCAGTATTCAACTATTCTCGTTTATCTTGGAAATAGAATTACATTCAACGCTGTTTCTGCATTTCTCTTTTTCTCATTTTTCAAATCGCGATTTGAATCCGCGGGTAGGCAAGTTCCTATTTCTCCTTTTCGAAATACTGTATGCATCGATGGACAAGTTTCAAACCATGTTGCGCGGAGATGAAATTTTCACGTAGCGAGAGAGAGAGAGAGAGCAGCTGTCGACTGATGTCCGCCTACGCAGAATCATACCTGTTTCGGAGTCTGTGAACGTATCTTATTCTTATACGTGGTAACAAATGCTCGGATCCATGGCTACGATAAAACACAGCTGTTTAATGCGTGCTCTTTCGCGTTTTAGGATCTACATCAGCGGTTGCCCTTCTCGTACGATTGTTATTTGCATTCACTCTCATTGTGAGGTCTCAACAATCAAATCAAAACGTGAAATGCACTCTACCGTTTATCTGAGCTCTCCTCTTAGCTCTATAAATTCAATAACTTTATTGTTCGTGTTTTATGTTTCGACGTCTGACAGTTTTTTTCTCAATATTTAGCCAGACATTGTGCATACGATGAAATTACGAGAGCAATTTAGGAAATAGGAACAAGTAGAATAATTATACATACATAATAAATACGCTTGAGCTAAAATTTTTCTTTTATGGAGCACGTAGAAAAAGGGAAAAAGTAACAGTCATCGCACGATGGAAATGTTAATATTTTTCAAATTTTATCCATTAATTATTACACAGGAAAAGCAATAGTATGCAAATGTGTTGGTGACAAATAATCATCGATAAATTTCTTTGCATACTCGTAGAAAACCATGGATTAAATAAGCAACCTCACCAACTTTGATAAGCGACTTCTAACGTAGCATTATCGCACAATCTTAATACCAACGCCAATGCGCGCCAATATATAACCATAAAGATAAATCATGGTTAATGATGTAATTTGACGGTCGAATTAATAACATATAGTAATAAAATGCAGATTCGTACGATTGATTACCAGATCTCTTGTGTCTTGTCAGTGTTAAGAATTATTGTGCGATTATCAAACAGTTGCGTTTCTGTGTGTGTGTGTGTGTGTGTGTGTGTGTGTGCGCGCGCGCGCGCGCGCGCGTGTGTGTGTGGATGGTCGATATGCGAAATATTTACGCGCGGACGTAAGAAGAGAGTTGTTGCAAATACCAGTAATGAACAAATGTATCGATCTTCCTTATCGCGATTTCGCAGCATACTAATCATTTCGATTCCACTGATTTTGTCCGAATGAAGCAAATCGGAGGAAGTGAAAGTACTAAATATAGCACACTAAAATCGTCTGATTGAACTGCGGATTCGTGTATAACGTCGTTTCATTAAGAGGCCAATAAATATTGCTATTGATCGCCGAAGGATCCCTCCTACGACAGTTAACGATCTGCAAGTAATCGCCTTTACATCGACGATGCAAACGATTAAAGGTGAAGCTAGTGCGCCTTTCACATGTCATAAGGCGCAAGCTACGCAGAATCGCGTATACATGATGAACAGTTTTCGTCGTCGTGTACACGACTCTTTCATGATGGGGATCGAATCGCACAACTTTGCACGAAATGCCACTTAAATTCGCAAGAAATAAGAAACTCCTATTACATTGATTACACAAGAAGTTTTGATAATTAATATGTGACTATTATTGTGTGACTGTCGAGATAAAAAAGAAAAAAAGTCTTGTACAACAATAACACATCCGCAAATAATTAACACGAATTTATTTTCTCTATTCTATATATTTATAATATTTACATCAAGATAGTATTGTGTATCACATTTTGATATGTGTGTATCTACTTTGGCACATAATTGTACTAAAATGATGCAAAAGTATCAGAAGTCCGATGATTATTGCGATTTAACAGATATACATATATTTATTGTAAATAGCGTCCCTCGTGACGAGTGCATTAATTTTTGCGAATAATGATTATCTGTAGAAAAAGTGAAGCTTGAAATGCGGTAGTCTAAAGATCGAAGATAAATCACCCCTGGCGTCGCGGATAATGATAGGTGGTGTACGAAGATCGTGCATGTATCACGCAGTGATGTATTGTTGGCGACTGTCGAGGATAGCACTTGAAATTCCCGGTGAGTGATAATCCGTATGCCGCGTAAGCGACTTCCGGTATGTTCTATCCAGGGATAGATGGTTACGGTAACGTCGCTGAAGAGACGATCGATCAGCGAAATTACGCGCTTCCGGTTACTGACATCGACCGCTTCTTGTGCGGGCGCGCATCAGTGTCGCTCGGGAATAAAAGGCTGCTAGAAACAAGACAGCATTTGGTGATATTTATGTATTCTTTCGCACAGTGAGCTCTCTCTCGAAAATTATTATACGAAATATTGTACGACAGTCGTATAAATTGTTACGATCATGGCAAAAGTATTGTAGCAAAAATTACTCCTCGGCGATCGGATAATACACAGTAACGATATCCAAGCAATTCCAACAACGTGCAATGCTACCGCGAGATAATCTGAAGCGACTAGCTGAGCGTTTAGGTAAATATCTCGCAAGGTTTCTCGAACGGTGCGATTCACTCGCAAATCCTCTTAGGGGCTGAAAGAAAAAGCGGAATAAGGGCATCGTCGAAGAGACATGGTGCATTCCTAACGACGTCCTTCGTCGCAATCGGTGCACAGCCGCGCAGTCTCGATACGAGGCTTTTCCCCGCGTGGCAATAAAGATCTGGATTAAATCCCATTCGCGCAGCGAATGCGTAAACGCATAAACACACTTGCAGGGCGGCGCGGCGCACGTCGAGGCGCGGCACGGCAACCTCCGACAAATTTATCCGCGTAACAGGCATTTTACTGCGGCGCCATATATTATTACGCCGGCCGGTTTATCTCCGCCATGGTGGTACTCTTCTAGTCGGTAGCTAGAGTCGGCTGTTTCTACCACCTTTTGCCGCCACGTAATACGAACACCTCGCAGAATGCACATGCGGAGCATTGAGACGGTAAGATATCGGCGAGTGTTTATCTTTCCATAGCGAATTTTGCGAATGATGCGAGATTGATCCCTTAACGTTACCGATATTACGAAATCTTCTACCTAGGATAGATTGACCGACGCATTAGGCGCATTAGCGAGGCATCTGTCGCTTTAATGTCGACTCCAAATAAGGAACGTTTACGTTGCGATATCGAAATGCCATTAAGATTGCTGAACAAGCCTGCTACTTTTCTTTTTCGCTCGTTGTTACGGATATTCGAGAATTTTTTGAGCTTTCAGATTAATTTTAGCTGTGGAGTAGATTGTACTGTACTGGACATTGGTTAATTAATATAAAGTATATACAGAAATGTTTTTCGCGCGAAATATCTCGACTTGGCATAAATATAATATATTAATCTCAGAGTCTCTCTCTATCGTTGATATAATATAACAGTACCTCGTTTACGAAGAACTCGGTTATATTCTGCATCTTGTCGTAGCATCTGGTATCACTCGTCAACCGCGACCGCCCCGTCCGCAACCGCAACATCAGTTAAATGCAACGAACGTAAAATACGCGGTGATACAGCGCGTGTCACTTATATCACGTTCGTGGTACGATCTATGGACTGAATTAGATACACATGGTTATGTGGAAGAAATGGCGAAGATAAATGAAGAAGAAGCAACGATATATTTCGTACGATGCATCTCGCGTTCCGCTCGGCAAATCGGAGCACCGAGTGCGCGCGCGCGCATGCATGCGTGCTTTGAGCGCTGAACGTTTGAGCCATTAACGAAATGCAACAAACAATGTAACATGTGATACGGCATCTGTCGTTGCGATAGCGATACGCGGGAATAAGGCCTATTCGCGATTATGAGAGAGAGAATAAATTTTCTTGTCAGGAAGCAAGCAAACTGACGATTCAATGTTCGTCACGAAACATTCGTCTCGATTGCGGTGACTTATATTACGAATTTTTCAGAAAAATTTTCGTAACTTTTTGTCTTTGCTCACATAGAAATGACAGGTATGTCGACGCAATAGATAGATAGAAAATTGTGCAAGAGATTTTGATTTCATCTCTCGATAGTAAAGGAGCAGCTTAACCAACGGTAACGACAGAGTTGCCCGTTTAACTTTGCGTGATGTTTAGGAAATATACATGGATTATCGTTGTATACGAAGAATATTTCTCCGTTCCACGGAACGACTGCAACGGCTGCAGGCTCGATCTGCAGCCACAACTGTTGCATGGGGAATATTAACTAGACGTAACATTGGCCGCTGAAGTATGCGCGTTGCGCGCGAGCGGAAGATAATAAACGTGAGTGAGAGTCGCCGTAAAACTTTTTGCAGTCCCTCTCGTTTCCTTGCCATCCCGCAATGACGTTATACCGCGGCCGCCGTGGCCATTTTATTACGTACGCTTTACGCGTTATCCTTGTCGAAACGCGACTAACCCGGACTTTTTGTATCTTGCAACGCGCGCGATACGAGACGACAGCGATTAAACGGAAAAATAATTTCATACATTTGCAAGGAGATACGCGTCTTCGAGTTTCGAGACAGTTGACTAATCAGGAAAGGAGCAACGTGCGCAAAATTGGTGCTCACTTGAAAAGATCCGTGGGCAGCATGAAAAGGCAATGTTTGCTACGAATTTTTAAGCAACCGTTCCATCATAATGCCATATTGACATGGCGCTCATTGTCGGAACGTTTTGCGTGCGGTATTTCGTAAGACCCAAATTCCTCGACTTACTATAATGGGGTGTTAACGTTCTGACAAACGATTAATTTTATTCGCCATCATAATTATATATTGTAACTTGAAAGTTGCGGGAGTAGAAGCAACTTGAATCCACTCCCCCGATAACTTGCAAATTATAATTGCACATAGAAAATAATTTGGCGAGTACGTTCGTGCATTCGTGATGTTCGGTAACCAGCAAATAAGATGCATACGTTATGACCTTAAAGCAGGGCCGATTTACATGGTAATTACTAAATTTTCCGGATCCAAATTACCTACGTAGCCGGCCGTCAAAGAAAAGACGAATGTCTGACAACGTTCAAATAACGAACATACTGACAAAATAACGATAACGACTGACTACACTATCTATTAATCTTCGCCAATAATTTGGAACATAAAACTGCATTTTGTTTAACATATACGTTACATCACGATACTAACTCGAAGCGTGATCAGTGTATATCACTAAACAATTTCACGTATGTGCAAGAAATCATATTTGATTTTCATCACGTGAACTTCATTATTGAAAATTTTCAAGCGCGTTATCGGTCCATCGTTTAATCACTCTTTAAAAATCCGATAATGAACAAATTGTTTCCTCAGGGATAAAGAAATTGTAAACCATTTTCTTTAATCACCATTTATTTCACCATACAACTTTCTAAAAACAATCGGATGATGAAATTTTATTAGTTTATCCATTATTAACGATGAGTCAGCTGACATTGAAGCCGTTTCACAAAAGTGTTTGCATTTCGATGAACTTTAAACAACGGGTATTGTCTCGGATGGATCCTCAATTCGAGTGTTGTATAGCCAAATCGATACACGCGGATATACACAACCGTTAACCTTTTGGCGGCCTACTTCGATCGCGAAGATCGCGCAAAAGATGTGTGCGTTTGAACATGACTCATAGAGAGATTTGTGTGAGTAATATGAATTATAAATCGCGAGGGTTCTCGCGTGAGAGAGCCTACAAAATTACCGCTCAGACAGTTAAGACAATATTTTTCAGCGACAGCGAAGGGGAAGAGAGAACGGTAAGAGGTAGATATTATACAGATAGAGGTAGAAAGCATCAAAGTACAAACTCAAAGATTACGCAACTCTAATTATTATTCCCTATCCGAACGTATAAGAATCATTTTGTGTGTTTGTGTGTGTATGTGTTTTTCTTTTTCTCGAGAGCATTCAAAAGGAAAGACAAGAAATTTAGCAGGAAAAATCAGTTTTACTCAGATTGAAAAATCCCTGTGTAAAATGCGGTGCTCCGTGCAAGCGCGCCACGTTCACACGGAAGTCTGGATAGTAAGTTACTTGTCCTGAAAAATGCTCTTTCACCTTCGGGAGTGTCACGCTGATATACATTATGCGTTGCTGCAAGCATCTGAGAGGCACCTGCACACGTCAGAGTATTATACCCGTCGGCGTGTTACGCACCGCGTGAATTTAAGTATCGCGGTCTGATATATGTCGAGCCTCGGCCGCGTGTCACACGTAAATTCAGAAAGCAACGAGACAAGTACGCACGTAACACGCTGATTTGTCCTTGTTTTACTTATGCTTGTGATGCTGCTTTACTTATGTTGTGCCTATTTTAAACATGCTTCGGAGAAGACAGCGCGCTTACAAATCGAGCTTTGCGCACGTAGACTTAAACGAACGTAGACTCGTAAGGAATGGAGCGAATTCCACTGAAACTGATTTCCGACGCGGCCGATCTTCCTGTAATGCGGAAGGCGCGCCGTGCCGCTTGCTCCAAAAAGTGCTCTTTCACCTCCGAGAGTGTCTCGTTGGCGCGCTTTACGTATCGCCGCGAGCACTTGGAAAGCACCTGCACATGTCGGCCTATACCCGTCGGCATGTTACGTAGGTAACCGGCCTATGTTTCGCCGCATGTATTTAAACATGAGGCCTGTCTCGTGCGTCGCGTCCACGTGCACGTTCAATCGCACGCTCACGCGCGCGCGCGCACGTTCACGTTTGGTCCAACTCGGATGCGTGGATGTTTAAATATTGCCGCTACGTTACACGACAGGGCGTGGAACCTGTTACCGGATCGAGTAGGCGGGTTCGCGCGCGGTGCGGTCTTCGTCGGTCAAAAACCGATCGATCCATGCCTTCGACGCGAGCCGCCGCAACGTATGATTTTACGTTGGCGTGAGCGGAGATCGTGTAACGCACGCGCACCTGCGGTGAAACACGCATGCATGTACGGCTCGCTCGTTAATTCGGCTCTAATTTCATTTCACCGAATTTCACGCGAGTAATTCGCTTTAATCTGACGTGACTCATCGATCGTTGCGAGATCGTACTCAACTTTATTTCGTGTATCGTCGAATCGTGCGTCGTAATGAAATGATAAAGATAAAACGTTACGCGCTACGAATACGAGAATTATTCGAGCTGTTCACCATATGATCGTAAATATAATATATTAATCATCTTTTGAGATATAAGCACTCGTGTGTCGCACATCTTGCTGTTTTCTTATCGATGTAGCACGAATAAAACGCATGAATTACCGATATACGTACGAGACAGTATACAGGCGATATAAGCGAGCAAAATGATATGCTGGAACTCTACCGCTTTATTAACATGCTTTATTAGCACGCAATTCTTACGAGATGCGCGTCCTTCGATGATTACTGCAACGTAATGTTGTTTTCCGCTATTCTATTCTATTCTGCTACTTTTTTCCTTTAACACTTTTTCTTTCTTTTTTTGAGTGTATTAATTTATTGTCTAACATGAGCCGAACGATATACAAAGAAATACGCGCTGTATACGTGATCTCGCGCTAAACGTCGCGTTTACGTGCGGCGCCTGCTTCGCACTTATATTGTACGCTGTACTGACATTTTGCCACGAGTATTCGCACGAGCGCGCGTTATCACGATTAAAAGAAAAAGTGCCAGCCATGAACTTTCGCTCCTCGTTCAGAAACGTCCCGCTCCTCCTTCGGGAGGATATGCATCTTGACGCGAACGCGGATGGTATTTTCTCGTGACGGTTCTGATGGTCGATAGTCCTCTTGACGGTATAGTACTTTCAAGATCAATATATCGACAAAGGTATCTCGGGAAAGCTCGCGTGATTCTCTTGCATTATTTTAGATATAGTTCTGATTACAAAATTATCGTGCTGAATCGAGCAGGATGTATAATTAAAATCATCCGTGATACTTTACATCTTCGATGTTTTATTCTTCAGGATCATTAATCACCTATAAACAACTCTCGAGACAGATTATACGTTTAATGACAGTAAATTGTTCTGCTTTGAAATTTATCCTTGACCTGGCATAAATTTACCACGCAAGAATGTCATGTGTGATAAAAGAGTATTTACGGCGATGCGTGCGAGTTAATTAGCCTTTTAGTATTCCAGTGATAATCTTACGAAGTGAAAATTGAGGTAATAAGGAGGAATGCAGAGTAGAATATTATTATCGATCGCCGTTCAATGATTCACGTTTCAATGATGACCGATAATTGGCCATCATTTACCAGATTAGTGAAACACTGAAGATATACATTATTCGCGTACGAGTGACGTATCACATATAATGCAATTTTCTGTAAATATTTATTAAATGCTAATAATGCTCAAGTATGTACGCGTTACTTTATCGAAGCACATCCGAGTTTCGTGCGCATGGCAATAAAGTCCGGGATCGTCCAAACTGCATCCGACAGGGATTCAATTCGAAGGCAAATCGCTAATCCTCGTAACAATGTTCCCCGCTGCATACAACAGATCCACCTACCACGGTGCACCTGCCACCTGTCTCTCTCGCTTCGTCGTCCCCCGTTCCTAACAGCCGTCCACCTCGGATTATGGTAGCCGACCGCCTACGAGATCCAATCCCGTAGCCGCGAGATGATTGGTCGCCGGTACGTATGTACGGACTATATTAGCATAACGCGATCTAATTGATGCCGATCGGATTATGCGACTTTACCCGGTTCTCGGGCTCTTGCTGCAACGTTGCTGCAGATTCTGCAGATCGGAGCCGAGTATAGGTGCACACGTAACTTGGCAAATGCCAAGTCGTGTACTATTCGCAAACTACGCTCTACGTTTATATTTTCTACTATCGTCAAAGCGGAAGTAACTCGAAAGATTTGAGAAATTTTAATTATATATTCGTCCATCTTTTTATATGGGGATAGAGATAGAAATTCTTGTCTATTGAATTTTTCTCAGACATGATTATGCGGAATTGCATGAATGATGACTAGTCCGTCGCGTTCGTCACGAAAGTTTCTTTCTCCGTTTCGTATACGACGAGCTACGCGATCGAAACAAAGTACGTGCTGCACACATTAACATAACACGATCTAATTAGTGGTTGAGAAATCGTTGAGGAACATTACCATTGAAAGCATCGACAAAACCCCACGGTCGAAAAACTCGTCTACGAATCGCGATACCAGATTAACGATAAAATCAATCGAGGAAACTAGACACTGCACGTCTGACTCGTTGTCCGTTTAATTGTGAGCAACGGCGGTCTTGGTTTTTTCAGTCTCTCGTTGCGGATACCAGCAGCGGCGATATCTTTTTTCTTGTAAAATAAAACACCAAAGCACACACATATACACGCATACCTCGGCATTACTTAATCCCCGTGACTTAATCTAGACTTGGACACATTGTACGTGATACGTCGGTCATTGAAATGTTAACTACTACAGCATATTGTACGTGACAGAAAGAGAAAAAGTTGTACTTGCAATAAAATTAATAGAAAAATCCGTTTTACTTGATGTACACATCGAAATGAAAATTTCTGCCATTCTCGTGTATATCAACGAACGTGTTAGAATTTGCGAGGGAATTAGTTGTTCCTAGTTGCTCGATTATGACGCGGGCTCGCACGCTCGCATGTGCACGCTCACGTGTATCTCACGTGTAGATGCGAGTTGGTGCGCGCGTAAGCACTCACACAGGTGTAATCACAATCGACTTTAGTCCCGTTAGCTTGAACCCTCTGGACCGGACTTCTGCCTCTGCCTCCTGCCACATATACGCGAGTTTAGTGCGCGCGCGTGTGTGTTCGTGCCGTGAAAAAGCGGACATACACGCTCGGCGTCGTCCATTAACGTCGTCGTCGAATTAACGGTGAATATCATTGTTGGATCGCCAGTGATCGAAGCTCGTGTATTGTGCAAAATTTTATGGACGGATATACCTGTAACATGATTTTCATGTGACTTTGACCAAGGTAAATGAATAAATACGCGATTTTAAACGGTCTGGGGGAAATGTCAGTTAAAGAGATATTACTTTGCAGAAATTATAAAACATTTCAAAATCTCAAGAATGCAGCAATAGTGAAAACATCAAGAAAATTTCGAAGAGGTTTCCATTTTTCGACATTAGACATTGACAATTGAAATGCGTTACTCTCTTCGAGTCGTGTCATTCGTAACGCAGCCTGGATTATTAGGTAGGCGGACTTACTACGGAAAGTACTCGGCTACATCGACGTAGCTCTCGATGTAGCTTATTATTCCCGCGCCTTTCTTATCGTTATTAAACGTGTCTTTTTCCTCATGTTTTAATTCGTATGTTTTAATCAAAACTATTCACGCGAGAAAAATTTCCTACTTTTAGGGGAACATAAAATCTGCTATTCGAAAGAGACTGCTCCTTTATATCCACTATAAAGATAGAATATTAAGGAGCGACAATTTGGTGGTGCGGTAGCTACGAAACACTATCCTCGTCGTTTGTAGACGATCCGTTAAGTGAAGTAAAGGCAACGTAAAGAAAAGCGCGGTAACGTGTGGTAAGATAAGGGCGTCATGCGTTGGTTACCGTTGGGTGGCGTTGGATGGTCCGCTTGGAATGCCGTTTAGCGACTTCCCTCTCCTACCACGTTCATCCACAGCTCTCTCTCCTCCTCTCCCTTTTCATCTCGTCTCTCTGTTTCTTTTCTTCCTCCAGCGCGTATCTCTCATACTTGCACGCGCGAATGCGTATTCTCGCAATCACCGATCGTTGTCAAAGTTTCGATCCAGATCCTCTTTGCTTCGACCACTCTCTCGTAAACTCTCATGAAACTAATACTTTCGCCAAAATTTTTCACGCGAAATATTTCCATCTACGAATATAGAAAGTATAATCCTCCCCTTCACTCAATAATTTAGCGACATTGGTTTGCTTACTCAGTAAACTATTACAAGTGCTATTAGAATGCTTGGAATAATCAGGACGCACGCATCGCGCGATCTAGGATCCCCGATTAAAATGCATGATAAACGTACCATTGATTCGTGATAAGGAAGGAAAGCTGGGATGGAGATTTAAATTGCACCGACATAAATCTCCCTGTGAAAATACAGTTTCGTCGTTTAGAGGGTGTACAATTAGAAATGGACGCAATGGGTACACACCCATGTAGAAATTTCCTCGAGAAAGGCCTCGAGCGCGAGCGATTATCGAAAGTTTACGCGTCAAGTATGATAGAGTGGGACGAATTCCACGATCGTTATCACGAAAACTGGGACGAAAAATTGCATGTATGATTACCACGTAATGTATGCCTATAAATTTACAATAAACGGCACAAGCACAAATATCAATTTGATATTATAACGTATCGCGTGTACGCCAAATGCATTTTGTTCTTGAATAAGTTAATTTGTCATTCCGTTCACCGATAGAATGCACCGTGTCCATCGTCTCGGATGTTCCAGAAAATCATTCTTGCCTTCAGTCGGACGACAGCATTGCGTGGTTGGTCGCAATTTCGTACTGACAATACTTTGATGTCATTCGATTTCGGCGCAGGTACGTTTCTCTTAGTGACTGATTTATATTCATGACTTTTTAGTCGGCGAGAGGAAAGACGTGATTAATCGAGAGCGGTCGGGAGTGTGCGCGTGTGTCAAATCGAATAGCCATCAACGATCGCTCGATGATTAACTACCGATAGAGAGCATACTATCTTTTCTATTTTTCAATTATGAAAAAATGAGAGTTGGGAGTTCATACAACGATACAGCATCTTTGAGATGTGTCGTAATTAAATATAAGATACTTTGTATCTTTTTATTGTATCGGTAACACGAAAAATATATCATCAAAGTTATACCGGTCCTGAGAGATCTCTCTGCTTCATCCATGTACAAATAATCTATGCTCCATGGAGGCCATTCGTCATAGTCAATATGCTCGTTTGTACCGATTCGTATAGAATTTGTTCGGCGCAATTCTAGGAGAAGGAAAGTATCTTTTTTTATTTTAGATACAATACATTCTCTTGCTCAGCTATGTACAATGTTATTGCTAACGCGTTTCGGCATGCATCGGTACCACTAGAGAACGGCAAAACGTTCGGTTCGCATTTGCACGAATATTTTTACGCGGGCTGCGAGGAGCATCCGGGTTTTATGCAGAAAGATCGCGGCACGCTCATCGGACGTTTAACTTCGGCATGTAGCGTCGTGAATGGCACTTCGTCCCGTAATTACGCTGCAAAATTTACACCAGCATAAATTACGCCCAGTACGTCGACGACCCGCAACGCTGTAGCTTGCGCTGACGGCCGTTTTCACCTTGCAAATTAATAGTGATTCTCACCGCAACGAACTTCTTTCTCTTTTTTTTATTTCCCTTTTTTGCCTTCTCTTTCTCTCTTCCTCTATCTTGTTTTCTTTCTATCGCTATAGCTACAGCTATGAATGAGCGTCAATGCAACGTTCTTTTACGCTTCAAAGGTGCAAGATGATTTATTTGTACAAACAAATTAATTAAATAATATGTTTAGCAACGAACATCAATCTTGAATAAGATGATAAAGGCAGCATTGACAAGCATGCTCCAATTTATCTTGCTACGGATTAATAGCTATGACACTTGTACAATAATAGCAGCGATGATCATGCATGCAAATTGGCATTTTTCATCTCGTGCAGCCAGTTGTAAACATTGTTAGTAGTAATAATTAAGTGATGTTAGTATTGTATTAATTATGATCATATACGTGCACGTATAAAATTTTCAGTAAAAAAATCCTTTGTGTTTGAAGAGGATGGTACAGGAGGGTTGTATACATCATTTACCTTCATGTTACGAGCGAACACGAGGAGGACTGACACGCGGAGGCGCGTATTTGCCGGCGGACGTCGGCGAGCGTCGGCGAGCGTCGTGCAGCACCGGCGCGGACTATCCACTCCTATTCGCTCAATCGTGGGACGTCCCATCCGTCCGTTGGGTGGTGGGAGCATCGGTGCTAAGTCTAGTTCCACGTGGTGGCGCGTACCCTGGAGCGAAATTTTGGGTCGTCAGTACGCGCGCACAAACGAGAAAGAAACTCCCGCTCTCCACTTTGGCGTACCTTCTCTTCCATGTGTTCCTCCTTCTATTTGATTCTGTCGCTCTTTTGCCGATGCCGGGACACTCGACCGAATGGTAGGGCAGGGTACTAAGGTGGTGTTCGTGGTGGTAGTGGTGGCGGTGGTGATGGTGGTGGTGGTGGTGTTGGTGATGGTGGTAGTAGTAGTAGTAGTAGTAGTAGCTCTTGGTAAGAGCACACCGTAGCACCTCCCGTTTTGTCCGCGGGTACGGCCACACGGCTCTTAGGTGTACTTTCGTACGCTTCGCCGACGTCCTCGTCGCTCAGTCGATCGGCCGCGACACAATCAGCTGTTCCGCTCCGGCCTCGAAAGAAAGTGCACCTCGCAGACGCATCTTGTCAGAGAGTTCCCTCCTTCTTAATTTTCTCATTTTTCTCCGACTCCCGCGAGTCATCGAGGATTCGGAAAGCACGAATGCGTTGATCACGGCAAAGAAACGGACGTCAGAATGACGTCATGAAGATACCTCTCAGAGTACACCTGCAGAAATAGGTCTTCTCGGATTGCTGAAAACTCTGTATCGAAGAGATCGATTGAAGACCCATCGAAGACACCCATCGAGTTTTGTTTGCGAAAGAACGCATGGATGAACATTACAAAGTAAGACTGTTCCAATCACGGGAGATTCGAATACGAATGTTGAAGAGATGTATTCTCTGGAAGACATTTGGAGAACAACGTCCGTTAAGGGAGCAAAGTGGCCGTGGACTATCGAAACGAGCTTGCTTCGAAAATAATAGTGATGGATGCACCGCGTGAACGAGGCACGACTCGACTTGTCTTTTAATTTATGAATAGTTGCCGTTTTTTTTTATTCGACGTCCTTTCGCGATTGTTGCGATCGTAATCCCTCACTTGTATTAATACGTCTACGTGTTCTTCGCTATAAAAGATTAATCACAATTTCTCTTAAATGCGACATACGTACATGCCTACGTATCTTGTGCGTGAACATCTCTTTTTTTTAAACTTCTGTGTAATCTGCACAGTTCTTTGTAATTATTTTATATCTTATATTCTCTCTATTTCTCCTGCAACCATTTTCTCTATCCCACGAGAATGTGTCGCAGCGCTAGCGATGTTCGAAACCATCACATTGCTGCGCGAACGAAGCAGTATAGTGTCTTTTTGTTCTTGAAAGTGTGAGTCGATGTGTCGATGTATCAACGTATCCCGTATCGTAGTGTAGTGCATCTTGCACGTGTATATGATAGTCAGCGGGATAACAGTCGTAACACGGGGTGCGCGACGACAATGCAACGGCGAGATTTGCTTTACGGTTGTGCCATGTGTACAAAGAAGAAAAATCCGAGTGCCTGAAGTGATTCTCGGGTAACGCGAATTTCTCGGCGAGTGCCAAACGTGCGAAATTTTCGCCAACTTTCGGAACTAGCAAGCTGGAGATCCTGGGGATGTTTCCACCGCGCACGGAGGCGCCGACAGCCGACAAGCTGACGCTCTGCTACGCGCCCCACGTCGACATGACTACGGTCATCGAGGTCGAGGTTGGATGCATTCTCGTTTATCATGTTCCTCGTGTACCGGTCGCTCTATTTCTCTCACTCGACGATTAATTGCACAAAGATCGTGAGACGACAATCAAATGCCTTCAAACGAGCTTCAGAGCTTTAGAACCGGATGAGACAGAAAATACAAGCCCATTTTTCGTTGGTCGTTTACGTAGATTCGATGTCGTAATCAAATCTTGCGACTAAAGTAAATTTCACACAGAAGCAAAAATCTTGTGAAAATTAATCCGCGTAGGATTCTTACCGTGATGTCTTACTGTGCCTGGTATACACGACTGTTGTGTGAATATAGGTCAAAGTGCGTAAATGTATGCAGCAATTACCTCCTCACTATGACGACTATGCAGATACGGCAGTTACGTACTTTTAATTGTACGCGCATTCAACGGTAATGGGTACCCTGTCAAACTTTAACTGATATTAATGCAAAGTTAGCGGTAATTATTGTGTGCTCTTTCTTGAGGGCATTTCGCCATTAATTTCTTTTCCCCGTACTTACCTCACGTCGCTTTTCGTGCATAAGTGCTTATCTCATCTATGTGAAATAATTTATATGTATCTCAAATCCGCGACACAGTTGTTTAATATATAATTTCCAATTCGCTCGTTCATTCGTTCATTCTCGCAGAACAACGGTTAAACCTCGAAACTGAGTGGATTTATATTTCTACCCGCGAGATCCCGCACATCTTTTCGTTTTTCTTGAATTTGCTACCGCCGATGATACTTTGCAGTATATACGGAAATGCTGTTTGAATTTATAAACGCTGTCGTTTATGACTAATATCAGATATAATTTAACGGTATGTTCTCCTCCTGTATGTATTTATTGTAAATACCATTTTCTTGTGGAATGCAAACATTTACGCAAACTAAAAAAAAAATACGTATCTTACGCTTGACGAAGAAAATATGACGAAATCGTCGGTCACAAGAGAATTTCACATTAGAGAACGTAATATTTATTTTATTACGTTTCCAGTACCGCTATATATTTGACAACTAACGCTATAAAATTCTACCGTGATCACATTTGAAGCATTTGTGCCGACTAAGTGGCCATTAAAACGGCCACGAATGAAACGTATACCGAATGTCCATGTAAGCGTATACCTTGTATAATTTCCTTCGAAATTATTTACGCCTAATCTCCCATCGGGCGATTTCGCCATGCACAAACCAGCTTATTGGTTATTAATTGTAGACACGTCGTACGCATATGTGTGGTAACAAGAACGCTTTCTCCAATCTTATCAACGGTGATCTCAACAAGAAAGTTTGGCCGTGCTCTTTGTGAGAGAGGTCCGCCGCTTTTGCGGATTGTTTAGCTTGAAATCTTACGCGCGCGCGGGCGCCCGTATTCGATGAGTTCTTCTCTTTTAATCGCACAGGTAACTGGAATTCTTATTTCGATAACAAAGTTTCATTTAGGAAATAACGACGAAATTGATCGATTTTATTTTGCATAGATTAGGAATCGTAGAACGCACTCGTCCAAGACTCCAAGTGAGACTCCTCCTCTATGTCAAAATGTATATTTTTCGAAGAATTAATCACCGAGCTTACGCGTTCGTTCGTGTACTTGTCGTTTTCAATGAATTTAAAAAAGAATTCGATGGGCCGCACGCGTCTTCCTGACACACGTGAGGCTGCAACATCACGCACGGCATCGTAGGATAAAACTAGCAGTTGGCCCTTTCGCGGCTCATAGAGACGTTCGAGATCGTATCGCGAGGAGCGAGATCTAATGGCTCACGCCGCGGCGATGCGCTCTGCCGCAAAAGCCTCTCCACCGATATCCAGATACACCTCGGATGATATTATCTACATGAGTGATATTGTGCAATCAAGGGCTCGCATCGCGGGAGATCACGTGGACTAGATTGAGCAGCATTTATCGCGCGGAGCAGAGACGCTCTGGCGGGACCGAGCGCAAGAATGTCGATGAATCCGGTGTGAATCGAGATTTACGGATCTCTCGATCTTAAGATCCACAAAGTTCGGAACTAGTTATGGAAAGATATTCAGTTCTTCATGGATGAGAGTTTACGTTCACGGATCTTTTTAGAGTAAAATAAGGCATTCGATATCCACGGAAACATGAAAATGCGATAAATGATGACCTGCTTCTAGTAAACACAAAGTTCTTCACCCTTCTTTTCGCAGAAGGCTTAGATGATAGTTGTAGATTATTAGGAAAACACTTGAGCGTTGGCGAATGGCTTGTACAAGACAAATTACGATTGCAAATTGCTAAAACAAATTGCAATCCAGTCGCAAGCTTATCCGTTCTGGTTTATCTCTTATACTTTATCGAGTTATCGGCTACGATCCTGAGGATACGATCTCTCCGTCGCAGCCGCGTACGCTTGGAGAGATTATATTCCTCGAACGATCGGACCAACACATCGCACCTGCATTTTGCCTGTAAGCTGTTTGCGCACCCGCCGATTATCGTGAGATTTGCATAGTTTCCGCCCGCTCGTATTCGCGCCTCTGCTACTGCCCGGTCCGCTATAATGACCAATATCCTTCTAATCCTTTTACATAATTGATTTCTTATTATACAGAAATGGAGAGTTTATCGATAAGCATCATGTTAAGTAAATAATTAAACGTTCATCCGTTCATTACTACTTGCGTACTTGAGTACTTGCGACATGTCTTTCGTGATGATCATATTGATCTTTTCATCCGATCAATCCGGCAGCTATCCAAAGCTCTCGAAACGAGCACTTTTTAAACAATTCTAAAGATCGCGCGTAAATTGAAACGATAGAGGAAGTTCCTGTGTTCGTTAGCGTATTCGTTACCATGTAATTTCAGTCCGCTCTGGCTAATACGCGATGGTTAACCCCTTCGGAACGTGTGATGTGTGACGTATCTCTTATCTCGAATAGATCGGATGTACGATGTACATGGTTTGTAATTACCGCCACGAGAGAAGTGAATCCTTTGCGGCGACTGTACGTAAAACCGGAGAGAGATTCATTTTCTTACGTCCCGGCGAAGCTAATTGATTAACCTTTCGGGGGCTTTCCTAGTAGCTTAAGTAAAACTTAACGAGATATTAGACACACAATCTGGTTTTTTAAATATCTACAAACAAAAACGTATCTCCGGCTGGATAACTTTAACGATAAATGAGAAACACATGTTTGTCAAAAACGTGAGAGATGCTTTACATCAGCTGTAATTTATGTTTTCGCAGGACCGTCTGACTGGTCATGGAGGCATTTCCTCGCTAGGCGGTGGGAATTCGTCGCCCTATTCCGGTGCTCATCACCATGGACATCGGGGAAACGGAAACGGGGGCGGCATGCCTCACCACGGGGGTGCCTCTCTGCCGACCGCCTCCGACTTTCAACCCCCTTATTTTCCACCGCCGTTTACCTCGCACCATCACGCTCCCGCCAGTCCTCAGCATCCCGGCCTCGGCCAACCGCAACACCTGGATTACCTCGTCGGTGATCCTTATGCGCAAACCCTTAACACGTTGCACACGCATCACTACAATCACCTGAGCGCCGCTGTGACTGCGGGTCAGAGGAGTGGTGATCTCAGGAGAGACGCCGAAGGGATTCACGTGGTATGTGCCAAATAAATGTTCCCAAATAGATAGTCAATAGTCACCAAATGCGAAATGTGCTTATAAGACTACTTCGTACTCTCTCTCTCTCTATCTTTCTCTCTCTCTCTCTGAGTCTAAGGTCAAACTCATAGAGTTTTTTCATTTTGATAATGTCGAAAAATTGTTGCTTCGCTAGATTCGATAAGTAGTCTCATCAAGAGATCCTGAAAAGATTTTTTTGCTTTTGCTAAAGTATTTCTGTTCGAGGAACCGAGGAATACATTGCGTTGTTAACTAAACACTCCAATATCGTAATACTAACGATTAAATTAGATTAAATATGAAAGAGTAAAGAATTGCAGACAAGGAAGATTTTAGTGCATATATTCGGGATTGCTTTTGATTATCAAACTGTGTCGCACTGTATAAGCATCTGAAAAGAACTAAACACGCGTTTATGAATGATGGAACGCGATAAGATTTCTCGTGTGTGTATCGCTGAATGAATATAACAAGAATTCGATTCATGTAAAAAAAATATTCAGTCAGTTATGTCAGTCATTAATTAAAAATGTAACAATTGCCGTGTTAACGACGTTGTAAATTTAACAGTGTCCCATTGCGGTTCTGGACAAATTTATTCAAGTATTATTAAATCTGCAATGATGGCGCGTGTGTTTAATTCAAAAAGAGAAGATTTACGCTCTGCGCGCAATGCACGTATAATAGCATGCATATAATGTGCATTTTTAGCGGTCCGGTTAATAATTTATCATTATTATTATACTTTCACAAATTAAATTCCAGAAAAATTACGTTGAAAAAAGTAAGAGTTTTTTGCAGTACATTAGCAATCTCCAATATTTCTTTATCCGACATATCATGCTCGCATCGTCAAACTTGAATTCAATAATCTCAGTTTCGGCAAAAACTTGATCGTGGTCTACATTATCATGAAAGGAAGCTCGTATCTTTCATATTTAATATAATCGTAACGTTGATGTTAGGTTACGCGGAAGCATAGAAATCATGACATCGGTTGGTGCGGAGAATGAAAACGTGGACAGAGATCCGGTCACGTGCACCAGACCGATCCGGCCGATCGAATACCTCATTAGCGAACCATCGGGCGTGTTATCTGTAGGACGCCGCGTACGACCGCGTACAGCATCCCGGGGCGGAGGTAATGACGGGTGGTATCGATCTATTAGACGAGTCGCGGCCAATAAGTCGTCCCGTGACATCGGTGATTGCGATCATTGATCTCTCATGAGCGCGGAGACGACTCTGTCGCTTCGGTGCTGTGCGGCACCGCGCAACATTTGCATTTGCCACGGTGCAGAATCGTCTGCCACACGTAATGTATGTCTTACGTGGCTGGAAACAAGCAATGCGCATCGAACGAATTCCGACTTTGAAAAATATCTTTAAGTCTTTTATGTTTTACACGATTTTTGTTCAGCAAGACTCGCAATAAATATCCACGTACAAGTCGTTATACACGATTTGCTCACATATTATATGGTAACACGTTACGTCCAGGTGCTGATCGGTTTTAGAAAGAGAGAGGGAAAGAAATTGAGAACCCCAATAATTATTACAGTAATAGTATTTGCGGTCCACCTTGCACGCTCGGTATTCACGAAAACATCACCCTAATTACCACGTCGGCACACGCTACCACCGTGATTTTCGTGCGGATTACGTTCGGACGATTTCTAAAGGTGTCGTGTGTCGGCATGAAGAAAAAAAGGAAATACGTTCGACGAAATTCGATACGTGTTACGACGAGTAGCCTTGCACACAGGTTCGTCCGTTTCGCACACCAAGTTGAGAATACAGAAGTGTGATTTGTCACTGGGAGCATCTGTTCGCGCCATATGCAGTTTCGAGTTGCCCCGTCGCCGTTTTATCCAAGACCGTGATTATTTTCCGCTCGCATGATTAAGGGACTGCCGTACGATATACGTATATGTCGCTACCGTAATTTCCACGATTAAACTGTCGGGCGAGCTGTCGCTTTCTTTGTTCGAAAAATACTAAAATCTTGAAAGTTTTAAAATATATGCGTTTCACCTTGTATCACTGGTTACATTACGGGAATAACTTTGAAAATATTTCACCGTGCTGCGATCAACACAGTGCATTATCGATTATTTCAAACATTGCACCCCTCCGATGTTATTTCTTTCTAGCCAACGGGCATTCTTGTAGGGGAAGGATGGATGGTATCTTCTCATGGGAATGGATTTAAATAAAATCTTTGAATTATGTAGGCAATTTGTAAATTATACATCAAGTTTTTATAATATAAATTTTTATTCGGAGAAATCCAACTTAATTTGCAAAAAGTATGTATATGCATTAAATGGATGGGAATTGCCGTGAATTTTTCATAGCTAATCATAATAGTTTAATGAGATTGGCTAATAAAATTTAATGAATTAAATTTATTAATTTATTGAATGAAGTGACTTGGGATCTGTAGTAAAAGCGGCGGAAATTGTAGCGCAATTTCAATTCGAGACAAATCAATTGGTGAAAAATTTAATAAACAACACTGCTGCACGCAACGATTATCGTAAACGACTGTAAAACCTATAACAATAGCTATTACTTTTAATCTGACCGGCTATTATCGTGATCTCTCGAGACTCGTCATTCGCCATTATGAGATTGGCGAAATAGTAAAGTCGTCAAAACGATGAAACTGTACAGATAAACGCTCACGTCGCTTGCGACAGATAGACGACAATAAATAGCGTGCCCGCGCACAGTTTATCGCGGGAAATCCAGGGTTAACGACGGAGAATGCGAGGATCCACGGTTACTTCATGCTCGTCGTAAGACGTGACTTTCGGATCCGCTCGGAGGCAAGATCCGCTCGGGTTATTCGTGAGACACGAAAGTCTCAAGCTCCGTGTAGCTCCGGAACTACACACCTTGGTGCCTTTGCATAGTTCGCCATAGTTAGGAAACTTGAGCGTTTAGGGTGTTAGACGCGCGTCTACGCGTCTTCGGAGCTGTTCGTATCCTCGTCGTTAATGCTGGTATATAAACTAGACGGGCATGAGGAACCGTGCGACAATTTGGCGGGCGAAATTTCCGCGCTGCTATAATCGTTGCCGGCTGTGTAATATATTGCCGCGTAGTGAGATTATCTCGGTTTGACTTGTGCCATATAATAGCGCCCCATTAGGGTCATTGATTAGATCCCGTCACGCGATTATCCGATTAATAAGCGCTCGTAATTAGATGTAAATGCCAATGTAACCACTGTGACGCAATTTTGCACTAGTATTATTAATGCTTCATCGTCCGTCTTCTTTTTCTCTCATCTCGTTTTTCTTGCTATAAAGTCCAATCCTTTTTACAGTGGACTCGTTGAGCATGACTCTGATTATGTTAGTATCATGCACCCCGTTGAATATGTGTAAAGTATTTGTGTACAATAATACTATACGCTCCATAAGAATATAATCAATAAACCTCAAAGCGTTTGACCAACTCGTAACTTGCGTCGATACGATTATCGAATACATACACTTTCGCGCAGATTTAACAATCTCACAAAATTCTATATCTGTAATATCTGCGAGATAAACTTCCCCTGTGCGATGCTTCGCTCACTGCTCACCCCGTTAAGTAATTTACTTATTAAATTTTCGGCTGACCTTTGGCATTCCCTCTCGGGTAGGATGCCATGGACGTTTGCTTTGAGGCAAGTATGCTAAGCAGTGCGATGCCTAAGATAAGACTAGAGGTATCTTTAAAGGGTGAACACCCCCGTACCTTATGTTATATTATTATAGTAAATCCCATTATTATTATTATTCTTTTATGCTCATAGAATTATCTACGTCTCTTTGAAGAAAATAAAAGCGCTGATATCAGCTTTTTATTAAACATTTTGTTCATTATCGTTGTTCGTGAGAAGACACTGAGTTTTGTAAAATCTCAATCAATGTTTCTGAAATAGACTACAATGCCAATAATCAACCAAATCGATTCCGATAGCTTTATCCTTGAAAGTGTGAAAGCTCCATCTCTCTATGCGTTTCATTGTGTACAGCGACTTTAACTGTGTCCCTTTAACATCCCTTAGCGTTTGCACTTGGGTAGCGTTTGTGACAGCTTCTCTGCTAAAGGGGTTTGGACACGAGAAATCGGCACCATTGTTGCGTCTTTGCTGCTGGAAAAAGTTGAGAGCATGCTGCTTAATCGTCAACGCGGACAATACAGAGTCGGATTAGAATTGTATGGGATGAATTTACGTTGTTCCAGACACAAAGAATGAGTGCAAATCGAGTCAAGCGTAAATTTTACGCGCTATGTCCAAGGCAAATCCTACGTACTCCTTACATTATGATAAAACATTTTTGACTAATTTAATCTTTCAACGTGTACCTGAATATCTACACGAGGTTAGTAATATTAAAGCCGATGACTCATAAGAATCGATTATCGATAAGCTGTGATTAAGAACTGTAACAAATTTCTTTGTATTTGTCACAGTTTATACCGTATTGTTGCACATCTCTCACATGTGTTAGAAGTTTCTTGGTACATTCGCGAGGAAATTACATAATACAAAGAGATGTAATATATCGCCGTACAAGAATGCAGGCGAACATATTATCATCGGTGTCCGTCTCGTTGTTGGTTCGATTCGACACGCCATCATTTATCAGCATCGACATTACCGCGGTGGAATACGTGATTTTATTTTACCGGAGCGTTTAACGAGAGAAAGGCGATCACATTTCATCTCATTAGTTTGCGTGGCACGGTTACATCAATGTATAACTATCGCGGACTCGTCAATAAGTCCAGAAAGCGGTTCCAGCACCTTAATTAGCGTCGTCTCTTTTTTCCTTCCCGTGAAAGTCGAGGTTCTCGGACGGCATTACGCGACATAAAACGTATAATTTTCGACCTCCTAATCACTATTCGAATTCGGACAGTCATGACCTTAATGCTCTCTTACATCTGCCAAACATTTTCCCATGAACGCACTGTTCCATCGCCGACGCATCGAATTTATCAGACATATTTGCTAAATTGAAAACGCAACGTTTCTCACACGCTACGATGATGAATTGATCGAATAGCCTCGATTTTGTGAAAACGACAAATCTGATACTGAATCACACGGATCTTCTCCTTCGTGACTATGAAATCGACAGATTTAGCACCGGTCGGTGCTTGAGAAGCAATACTGTACGACTGGATAGAGCGGTAGAACGCACGAAACGAACGATAGACATAAATGAGAGCGTTGTGACGCGCGAGAAACGTTGATCGTTCCTCGATCGAGGGTTTCGTTCGAGAAAACTTTTTCCCCCTTTACGTATATATGTCGCACGTCGATCTAAACGATCGTGACAGAGCGGAGAATTACAACAGAGAGAACAATCTGGCAAAGAAATCGGAGAAACTCGCCCGCGGTGATTTCTTCTGCTGCGCGAAGCTTGTGTAGGAAAGATATAGAACAATAACGGGCAAGGGCTCGTGATATAACCGTATTTGTGACACGAGCGACTCGCAGTCTGGATAAAATCGCCAGTTTTTTCCCCCTTGGCGGCTGTGATTAAGATTCCAAGCGTATATTCGTCTTGTTCCCGATTTCTTAGAAGACTCGTTTGGTCCTACCGTATTCGCTTATCGTTCCTCCTATCATGACTGTACGGATACGCGCGCGTATGCATATGCGTATGTTTATATCAATTCTGTTAATTTCAATGCTGTCATACTGTTAAATCAATCTCAATTAGAATCTTTATTTTTACGTTTGATTACATTGATTTAACTGGGATTCGAGTGAATTTTCGGTACGATACTCTACCCAATTGAAATGATTTAAGTAACATTTCAAAGTTATTTTTCGGGCAATCAATCGTATGTCGTATGTCGTATCAGCAAGTGATTTCAACGGCCGCCCATACTCATTCTAGGGAATAACTCGAGTAATTACGATTGGCGGGATCCATTGAAGCCTGACAGCTCATTCGTCTTTATCGATGACATAAGAGGACTTTTATAGCGCGAGGATTCCTACCATCCTTACATGTATTCGCATATCGTCTTCCACGCACGCGACTTTATCCCACTTCTCGTTACAAAATCTTGTTACATACCGCCTGGCATGGTCGCGAAGCGATACAAAGTAAATTGACGGCTACTCGCGGGCCGAAAGTTACAAATGAACTATAATAAAGAATTCATCGCGAATATGCTCCGCGAAACAGAGTAAAAAAGAGTTGAAATCACCCGGATCGATGCGACCATTTATCGAGTTTGTAATAATTTACCGAGCGGCGCAAGCTTCGCGTACTATCATTTTCACGTAGATTTCATCAAAGTGAGTTTGAGTGTGACGATGCACGGACATACGATATTCCAACGAGTCATTATACTCTTCGAAAATAGTAAATTACATAAATCCATGTTTTATTGTTATGCCAACAGTGAAACGTTATCTGATATATGTATAACGCAATCTAATGATATGTTTTAATCTCTTTTTACATTTTCGTCTCGGAATTCGTTCATTTCGGAATTTGGAACAGAGTCATTTATCCTACCGCTTGATTAGCCTTTACTAGCAATTATTACGCAGGCATTATATAGAATTATGGTAGCATATTAATCAATAATAAATATGAATAAGAATATACATAAATATTCAATGGAGCTGTGATTTATACACCGATGCTTAAAGGCTAATTATGGATGTTTCGCTAATGACACCACCAGTTATGGTTCACTGTTTTTATCTCATTATCATCCTAAATACAGTACAAAATCATCATGCGGGATACCGAGGATTCCTAACCGCCACGGATCCGTTATACCGGTAATCGAGGCAATTTTTCTCTCGTAGACGGCAACCTTTTACTTCGTTATCGACCTCCGGCCTTTACCTATTTACCATCTATCATCGCTTCGCGCGATACTAAATTAACGTCACGGATATCGAATTAGATTCCGCCTAAATTTACGCCTATGTTGGTCTTACCCTTAGTTTCAATTTGGGTTTTGTAATTCTTGCATAGTTTTGTTATTTGTCTGTTATATAAATTTATACATATATTCATGGTATTGAAGATTCTATTCTGATTTCGAAAATTGAAAACGGAAACGCACGTTATTTCTAATTTCAGGCAAATATGCACGCGTCGTTTCCTTACGACGGCGGACGCAGTAGTGGCGGTGGCGGTGGCGGCGGAGGTGGCGGCGGGGGTGGTGGTGGCGGACGGGGTGTCGAGTATGGTGCCGTACGTCGTCCTGATGCTCTTCTACCGCCTCCGGGTCTTGACCAAACCGACCTCGTTCTGCACAGCAGCCTCGTTGACGACCCCCAGGTGAGCGACGATGTACGTAATCGCAACATATTTTCTTTATTATCATCCCTCGACGTCTCTTTCGATGACATTTCCGCGAAAAGAGATCTGCGGGATTTTGAGAAACAAAAACGTTACGATTATTGTAGATTCCAAAAGACCAAGAACCAAGAACAAACAAGAGTAAGATATAAGATTATAAGCTCACTTTCTTTGAGAACATCGATGCATCGATACAGGTTCGAGGTATAAATAATAGTAACGAAATCAGGTATTATATATCTTATTTTTAATTCATATTTCGAATTTATTTTGAGTAAATTTATACTTCAATAGTTTCAGACATCGAGATGTGCATATTTAATAGTGCGATTGGATAAGACAAAAAGAGAAAAGATTTAAAATCATTTTCTATAACGAGTTTTACGATATAAATTTGCCAATTCTTTCATTATTAATCTCTGTTGCAGTACCTACGTACAAAAGTATTCTCAAGTTACTGCAACATTTTCAGCATTTGTTAACTAAAATGTCAGAAGCTCGTTACGATGCGAGATGGAATGTCGGAGATTCGAAATGAAACATCCCTTGCTTTGTTGTGGTCAAAAACATTTTTGTCTTGCACGAGTGTATTCTACGTGATTCGTTGTATAAAAAGTATGTGTTTTATGAAAGTACCACGATAAAGTACATTATATATCAGCAAATTTGCTAGCAAAGCAATAAAAAGTTCTTGTGTCAGCTCTTTTAACAGATTTCTGAAACGTGTCAAAAATACATATGAATTATTTGTAACTTTTCAGAACACGAACGTGGACGATGGAGGGTTCATGAACGACCTGCCGTTACTGAAAAGTAAGTAAATGACTTACTATGTGAAAGAAAACTCACTATATTTGTCGATCATCTTTATCCTATAAATTTGAACGAAAACAGGAATGAGCGGTTGATTAAAGTTGCTAACGGTTTCTCCAGTTGCTCGTTGCTTGTAGAGTTGTGGTTCAAGACATTATCTTGATGTTGCTTTATGCAGCCTCTACGATGTCTCGCGACAACAATGTTTAACGTACTTTATGTATGTAACATCTCTGAATTACATCGTACAATTTTTTTGCGTGTGACATACAAAGCTATTGGTTCCGATACAAGTAGTCTTTCGATTGTAAGATCGTTCGATTCGGAATTTATTTTACGGGTAAATTACACCGACTTGAAATAGCGGGGTAAAAGCATAATTCCGATATGCGTATATATGTACATGTATATTTAAAATGCCTGTGCATAACCGGAAATATAAAATAAGCGCACTCTTGTCGCGCTTAATTAAAATTTATCTCTTTCTTGCTCTTCGTTGTGTCAAGGATAGGCGGTTAGGCTTTTAAGAACGTTTGTGGACATAAATTCAGAGGTGCGCGCGTAAAAGTGACACGTTGGTGCATTCTTAAGCGAGCAATCGTTCCTCTCGTAGTACTGATTCAGTGCGATAGAGATCACAGAAATGGCATTTTTGCTAAAGAACGTCGCGTGAATCGCAAGACGATAAATTATCCGTTAGTTTGCGAATGACCGAACGTGGTTGACTTGACTCTGATAACTTAACTTAAGGAAGATTCATCGAGATAAATAAATATATCTGAACTTATTATATTGAGAACTGTTCTGTGATTTTACATCTGCCAAATTAAATCGAACAGAAATCATGCGCGTTTGCGTAATTTCGAGCGAGTTATCAGTTCGCTGAAAAGGAGGATTTATTGCGAATTGCGCGACACAGGCAAGTTATAAGGAAACTTGCACCACATAAAATTCCACGAGCGAACGCCTCTTGTCGGCGTGTCAATGTGAGATTGGATCGCGGCCACAGTCTTGCGTAACTATCACGTTCAGCTAGACCGATCGTATTCGATCAGCGAGGACTAGTGGTCTCGAAGTCTCAAACTCTCGAGTTTGTCGTTCATCACAGAGGTTCACACAGAGATTCAGCTGAAATATATGTAGTTTTCGATCTATGAATTAATTACGAAATCAAGCGCGTTATTACCACCGAGCAATCATTTTCGTCGCTTTAGCCGACAAGAATGAGCATCGCGCTCGATTTCTCTCGATTACACTCAATCGAAATGAAATAATGAAATAATTAGTTAGTATCCTAATCTTTTTACGTAAAATTTCAATCTCGCATTTCCTTGATCATAGAAGCATCATCGATGTAAAATCGCTTTCATACTTTGCATTCGCCAAAAAATTGATAAAAAGAAAGCTGTAAGAAGTATAATCGTGTTACTAAGCAATCGAGCAACGCATGGGAATCTGGTTACATCGATATTAGTGATTTAACGGCATCATTTAGAAAACGTTAAGGAAACAACGACTTTACGGTCTATATACGCACGGTTCACAAACATGTTACGCGACGACCCTCGTTTCACGATGTAATTCTCCTCGCGTCGTCCTCGGGGTCGTCGCGTCGCACAATGGCCGAAAAACCGACCAGGTCGTATAGAATCGCAAAAGGAGCGTAACGTGCACGCGTGTACGCGCTGCAAGAGGAGGTGTGAAGGAAAAAATACAGTGCGTGCCCGCGGGCAGATCGGATTTCGCTTATTGTCATTGTAATTTCTTGGCGGGGTGTAGTTTTCGGGGCGTTCCTCACCACAGGGGTATTACCTACAGATGGCTGTTTGTTCGAATGTCACCGAGGGTTATTATATGCCTCGTTACTCGTTCCGTGACGGCTTATTTGCCCAGTCTTTTTCTATCCCGCTGCTTTCTTTTCGCTCCAGCTTCTTTGACCTCGTTCCTTCTCCTTTCTCTCCCCGTGATTCTTTTTATCTCCCGAAACCGGCATATAATACGCGTAAAATGTAGCATTGATCTAACACACGGCGCACCTAACTAATATTTGGACGTTTGTGCACCAATTATATATTTTCGCAATGCGAAGTTTCCAACATTCTCCCGTTGACTCGAAAATTTGTCGAAACATTTCCTCGCGATAGCTTGATCGTCCGCAACTTTTTATAGGCAAAAAGGAACGAGATGCGGAACTCGTACACTCGCCTCTGTCGCATATCGTTCCACCCGATGACACCGATATATATATATGTATCGATGTACAGCTAAGTGTGTTCTGCTTCTCGGAAGCCGGTTATACAATTATCGTGGCTTACCTTGGCTCCATCACTCCACGATGACGATGATGACGACGACGACCACGATGACAACCATGATGACAACGACGATGTGCTCCAATTTAACTTCTCTACAAAGTATCGAGGACGGATGCATTCTTTCGTCAGCCACGAGCTCTACGAAATTGTTCTCGTAGTCATACTCATGAATCATGAAATATCTTCTTTTACATGTTAACCAATACTATTGCTGGGAACTGTGAAAGTTATTCCAAGTAAAAGTTTATGTGCATGTCGAATGTGTAGGCACAATTTGCAACTCGCAGTAACAAACAACGGTCAACGGCAATCTACGTTTATCAATCATGGTGCTTTTATTTGATTCTCGTTTTTTCATATCGATCAAAACAAGTATGCATGTTGCGCCGTAGCTAGAAAGCAATCACGCTTGCGTACACAACAAACTAGTCGATTCGAGAACAATTCGAGAGCTCATATTTGTTTAAAATTTGAAAAAAAATCACATGCAATAGATGATACGAAAAAAAATGTGCCGTTCAATGTAAAATTCAGATAATTAAAAGTCAGATTTAGATAGAGGGTTGCGCGGGTGTCTTTTACGTACGCGACGAATTTTAGGCGGCCACCATCTTTGTACGGAGGCAGCTATCCTCGTAAAATCAATCCTTAATGAAATTAACGATCACCACGTTGGTCGTAGTTGCCCCGGGGGCCAGGTGGATCCCCGGCTGGCGAAAGCCCTCGACAGCGAGCCCCTTTAGGACCCTTTAGGAAAAGTCACACCCCAGTCACACCAGCTAACCAATCAAGGTCGAGAAGTAAGCGAAGTCGGTTCCTACGTGTCGATTGGTTAAGTTTCCGGCGCGTTGATTGCCCAGGAAATTGTGCGTGTCCAGGACGCACGTGTAAGCTCCAGCTTCGCGCTCAAGGCAATTCGCAGATGGAGGTATTTTCTATAGTGGCAATAATTGTCTCGTGATGTGCCTGCTTTGTGTAAGGCCCCTTGAATTTTGTCGTGCGAAATGTTGAACGATGTGCAACGAGAGGAGTCGATCAGCGAAATTGCAAATTCTACTAAAACGGAATCTAACGTTGCTCCATATTTTTTCTACAATTTGTTTTAAAATTTTTCAAATTTAAGAAATTGGAAATAAAGATCGCGCACGTTATATGTTGATTGCTGATTAAAGAAATGCTTTTCTTTCTTTTGTTTTTATAAAAGTTATACAAGGTTGCCTCCTAACCAGCATCCTTGACGCGGATGCGAGTCTCAACGAGACTACGATCGATGATCGCATCTGTTTGTGAAAAAACTATGCAAACGTACTCGTATGCAATAATCGTGTATCCGCCTTTCGGTACTTTGTAAGCACCGTGGCTATATTAATTTACCGTATATCGATACAGCGGAGTACTAATCGCATTATATAATCGTATCATAAATCATACCTAGATGCGCGCGAGAGCGTGCCTCTCATTATAATCATGAACACGACACGGTTGCATCGCGCGCGGAATGATTTCTCTAAATAGCCCGCGGCTGTGGATAATAGCGAATCACCAAGCCAAGGCGCGAGTTTCTTTTCTCCAATTTACGATGTGAGTGAATTAACGACGTATATCTATTTGGGTATTAATGAATTGTTTAATGTTATAGCCAAGAAACAAAGTAGACACGTGTTTCAGTATATAAAATGACCATTTGCATATTATTCGGTTGTAACATATATTCGTCCCGTTTGTGTTTAATGTTTTTAATAAATTCAATAATTTTTTTATTAAATGCAACATGGTATTAATATTGTAGCGTGTGCAATAACCGTTGTATTCTTGGATACGTATCGATGTATTTTTTGTTAGTTTCTCTGATTAATTTGATCTTTATATTAAATCCGATCGTTATTAATGATTGTTAAATTGTTAGAAGAGACTCACTACACATCGCATCAAGTCTGCATAATCATTAAAAGTCTATTCTTGAGCAATCGCTATAAGGTGGAAAATTGTAATTAATAATGTAGATGATCGGTTTTATGTAATATTAATGAACTCTAAGTGTTGCGTATGACATGCGCCAATTTTGATACATAATAAAATCTGCAAGTCATGAACATGTATCAATTTACTATCTGTACATCTAAATGAACATTTCCAGCTACGTCATTGCTCAATCATCGACCGTACGTATTGATTGCAATGATATATGATTTCATCAATCTGATCGTTTTTTAATTGTGACATATTTCTCTTGTACTTGTATTTATATCTTTTATACTCCTCTTAACTTAGAGAAATGTGCGAAGCACGCAATTTCTCCGTTTCATTAATGTATCTTCGACATATATTTAAACATTATACAATACATGTGGCAATTATATAAGTGATCGTTATGCTAGATGATATTATTAATTCTATTTAAACAGCTTTCTAATGTGCTGCCAATCACCAGAAATTATATATCGGTCTACACATATGGTCAAGAACCTTGAGGCTCGAGAGAACACGCCTTATCCGTGTTCGCTCATAAAAACTTCTAATATGCTATCGTAAAACTTGATTCTTCTTTTTTTTATTACCAATGTTATAATTGGCTCTTTAATCTTGACATCGCGAAATCAAATTTATCATATCGTTTTTGGAGAAACTTGATATCAATGGGACAAGTTTGGGCAATGTGAGAAAATAATCGATCGAAAGAGATGTTTCCGTTCTCTTTCCTTTCGCTTTTTAATCCGTGATTTCATAATGACAGGCTCGTACGACCGCATCCATTCATCCACCCATTCATCGATGGTTCAATCAACTTGAAACACGACTGCTTCCCCTTAAACTGGAACATGCCATTATGCCATTATCTCATTGTTGTATCGAAATCAATAAGAGTTTAACTAAACATACAATTTTTCTTCCATTTTGTTGACAGAAATGAAAATTTACAAGAGAGGTATTTTTTAATATATTATACATTCGATAGGAATTACAAGTCGGGACGGAAATATCACGTTTTGCCATCGTCGCAGTCACTTGATTGGCGATTATGATCATGATGTTCCGATCATCATGGTCTTCTCTCGATCGTTTCCGTTAAAATGAAAATTACACCGACCCGCAATCACTATTAACAGTATTAACCGCTAAGGATATGCTCGTAGAAAACTGTTACCGATTGCGTATGTATGTCTATTGCTAATCTTTTCGTACGCATCAGAAAAATGAGGCAGTTATCAAGTTTAAAATATATACATATATAATATCTACAGAGTGTGTAACGTAATCTCACAAAGTTCAAAGTAATCAGAAAAGCGGCATTGGAAAAAGCGGCCTTGTTTCCTTATTATTGTTACTGTTCTACGAAGCGGACGAGTTTCGCGAAGCACAGAGAGAAGAAAAAGCGACAGCGATTTATAACGCGGAGTTAGTGATAAATGCAGCGAGTCGCTCAGACGTTGCTTTTAGTTTCACATTTGCAACGCAACGTGCGTTGCTACATTTCCTCGTATACATATCGCGTCGTGTATTATATTTTCCTGCGTAAGCAAATGCCTACGAGGACGATTAATTTCTTCCTTAGGTACCGTAGTCGCGTTATTATGTCTCCTTGTAATGCAAAAGAAATCTCGAAGCGAGATAAGAGAGAAGGCAATCGATGGCGGCCTCTGAACGTGCGAGCGAATCTCCGCCTTCGTATCGTCTTGGACTATTGTTGTTTGTGATCTATCTCGTTAGACATTCTATGAGCTGCGGCTCTATGACAGGAGGAATACCTGCGATCAAGCGGTTGGCGCGTTGTGCAACGCGGTGCAGGCTGTAAGTTTACGTTACTTAACTGCCGGCTAAGATCTTTGATCGGACCGAGCTTTGTGAGCGAGCAGCGAATCTCTAATCTCGAGATTATCGCATCTTTTATCAAAATTATCGACTTGTCGCTATCCGTTATTAGATGGAAAAATTCGGATTTTAGAAAAGCAAGAAAAGCAATATCAATCATTTCATTTGTCATTTGAAACACGTGAGAGGGTTCACGGATCTATCTAACATATTGACATAGCGCATGAAATTACACGCTTTTCATGCGTTTTCTACACTCGATGCACAGTCGAAAGCAAGAGAAATAGTCTCCTCGTAGATTTCTTCGGAAATATTTCTCGGAACAGGACAGCGTAAGAACGCGAACACGTAAGAACGTAAAGTGCTTCCTGTGCCATGGTCGCGATGATTCAGGCTGTCCTATGGTCGAGAGAATCCATAAACGGTTACGCGAATTAGATACCACAAATTATTAAGTATCATCGCGATGTACAATTATCAATTTGATTATGACACATAGAGTGATCTGCAGCTGACTACATCAGCGCATTAATAAAATGTCCAGCATAAATTTTCTATCAAACGAGTGTAAGATCTGGAAAGATAGTCGTGACTGACAGGTCGTATAGAGGATCGGAAGGAAAACAAGTTGATCACAACAGTAGGAGTATTGGCCGTACAGCCTAAGACCTAGGCGTGTGAACCAGGGATCCCGGAGAGTTCGAGTTCAAATCTAAGGCAGTCTTCTAGTTATTTTTCGCCTCTTACAATTCAGAAGTGGGATAAAATCCGCTACCCCTCGAAGACAGTTGAGATTCATCCGCTACCCCTCGGAGAGGAGGGAGTTGAGAAGCAGCTGGCCGGTAGTGAAGCCTGAACATGGAGGTCGGGACGGACTCAGAGGAGTGAACCAACATGGAGATTGGGAAGGACTCGGAGGAGTGAACCAACATGGAGATTGGGAAGGACTCGGAGGAGTGAACCAACATGGAGATTGGGAAGGACTCAGAGGAGTGAACCAACATGGAGGTTAGGAGAGACTCGGAAGAGTGAACCAAAAATGGAGGTTGGGAGGGACTCAAGTGGAGTGAACCGACGATTTGGAGACATTCGGGGACGAATGTAATGTCAGGCTGGCCGAGCTGTAAGATCTGGAAAGATAGTCGAGACTGACAGGTCGTATAGAGGATCGGAAGGAAAACAAGTTGATCACAACAGTAGGAGTATTGGCCGTACTGCCTAAGACCTAGGCGTGTGAACCAGGGATCCCGGAGAGTCGAGTTCAAATCTAAGGCAGTCTCCTAGTTATTTTTCGCCTCTTACAATTCAGAAGTGGGATAAAATCCGCTACCCCTCGAAGACAGTTGAGATTCATCCGCTACCCCTCGGAGAGGAGGGAGTTGAGAAGCAGCTGGCCGGTAGTGAAGCCTGAACATGGAGGTCGGGACGGACTCAGAGGAGTGAACCAACATGGAAATTGGGAAGGACTCGGAGGAGTGAACCAACATGGAGATTGGGAAGGACTCGGAGGAGTGAACCAACATGGAGATTGGGAAGGACTCGGAGGAGTGAACCAACATGGAGATTGGGAAGGACTCAGAGGAGTGAACCAACATGGAGGTTGGGAGGGACTCGGAAGAGTGAACCAAAAATGGAGGTTGGGAGGGACTTAAGTGGAGTGAACCGACGATTTGGAGACATTCGGGGACGAATGTAATGTCAGGCTGGCCGAGCTGTAAGATCTGGAAAGATAGTCGAGACTGATAGGTCGTATAGAGGATCGGAAGGAAAACAAGTTGATCACAACAGTAGGAGTATTGGCCGTACAGCCTAAGACCTAGGCGTGTGAACCAGGGATCCCGGAGAGTCGAGTTCAAATCTAAGGCAGTCTCCTAGTTATTTTTCGCCTCTTACAATTCAGAAGTGGGATAAAATCCGCTACCCCTCGAAGACAGTTGAGATTCATCCGCTACCCCTCGGAGAGGAGGGAGTTGAGAAGCAGCTGGCCGGTAGTGAAGCCTGAACATGGAGGTCGGGACGGACTCAGAGGAGTGAACCAACATGGAAATTGGGAAGGACTCGGAGGAGTGAACCAACATGGAGATTGGGAAGGACTCGGAGGAGTGAACCAACATGGAGATTGGGAAGGACTCAGAGGAGTGAACCAACATGGAGGTTGGGAGGGACTCGGAAGAGTGAACCAAAAATGGAGGTTGGGAGGGACTCAAGTGGAGTGAACCGACGATTTGGAGACATTCGGGGACGAATGTAATGTCAGGCTGGCCGAGCTGTAAGATCTGGAAAGATAGTCGAGACTGATAGGTCGTATAGAGGATCGGAAGGAAAACAAGTTGATCACAACAGTAGGAGTATTGGCCGTACAGCCTAAGACCTAGGCGTGTGAACCAGGGATCCCGGAGAGTCGAGTTCAAATCTAAGGCAGTCTCCTAGTTATTTTTCGCCTCTTACAATTCAGAAGTGGGATAAAATCCGCTACCCCTCGAAGACAGTTGAGATTCATCCGCTACCCCTCGGAGAGGAGGGAGTTGAGAAGCAGCTGGCCGGTAGTGAAGCCTGAACATGGAGGTCGGGACGGACTCAGAGGAGTGAACCAACATGGAAATTGGGAAGGACTCGGAGGAGTGAACCAACATGGAGATTGGGAAGGACTCGGAGGAGTGAACCAACATGGAGGTTGGGAGGGACTCGGAAGAGTGAACCAAAAATGGAGGTTGGGAGGGACTCAAGTGGAGTGAACCGACGATTTGGAGACATTCGGGGACGAATATAATGTCAGGCTGGCCGAGCTGTAAGATCTGGAAAGATAGTCGAGACTGACAGGTCGTATAGAGGATCGGAAGGAAAACAAGTTGATCACAACAGTAGGAGTATTGGCCGTACAGCCTAAGACCTAGGCGTGTGAACCAGGGATCCCGGAGAGTTCGAGTTCAAATCTAAGGCAGTCTCCTAGTTATTTTTCGCCTCTTACACGAGAGTGAAAAAGAAAGAAAGAAAGAAAGATCACTACAGTGAGAAAGCATAATCCCAATCCCGAGTATCGGGCTGTAAGTGTACGAAAATATACACTTTATGTATATTGTCCATAAAGTGGCCAAAAAAAGGAACGATATATAAAACCTGCACTTAGCATCCACCAATATTATAGGCCTACACTAATATCAGGCCCGAGAAAAACGAGGAGACCGCACTCTTGCCCAAGCACAACGGAAATCATTTATATACATACCTACTGACACTCGTATGGTTTCTGTCTTCTTTTCTTTCCTTTTATCTTGTCTTATCTTTCTTTTTCTTCATCATTTTTCGAGACGTTACCAAATTATCCGACTAACTGCCACTGCTAGCCAGATAGGACCATTACGCGGCCGTTCTTCCCTATCATACCTATCACCGCTTCCTCTCGAACATTATAATTTATAAGCGCGCGCGCGTGTGGTAAGACCTACTTGATGCGTACGGAAATTTATTTGCCGTTTGAACTGCTGGATCTAGACTTCGAGGATCGACACCGGATAATAAACATTGTCTTAAATAATACACAGACAACTTGTTTATTTTCTTCCTTTTTTTCTTGTGTGCTTGAATATCAAGTGAAATCTGTGCTCAAACGACGTGCTTCATTCACAATTTCGCAATCGCTTCAGTTCACGACTTCAGTTCGCAGTCGCCGTTTTATGACGTCTTTTCGACGAGCGTGAAACGAAACGATACGTGAGATGGACGTGATCACGTCGCGCCGCGGGAGCGGTAAAGCAAGAATGGTACATGGACAAAAATGCCGCGAGATGTATGCCTATCGCTTAGATTTATGAAGCCGTCTCGTGTATCTGTCATAATACGCTGACATTAACGGAATGATGCAGCATTTAATCGATGCCTCGGCAATGAATCAAGCGAGAGCCAACAATAGTTAGCTGATGTTAAGACAATGAATCCTGCAGCGAATTCTTTCATCTACAGGATCTCGTACCTTCTTTGATTCTGCCATTTAAATGACGTTGTATCGCATTCCTCGTACGCGTGGCATTCATCGAGAGACTCTTCTTTAAAGAAATTACGGCGGATCTTACATTCCTGATTGATTCGTGAAAAACAAATACCGACAGATTTTGCGTGAAATGAAATGTCCCGTGCAGTGGTTTTCTTGCGTAAAAACGTAAAATTTTGAAACACCAACGCACAACATACACCCTCTGTGCACCGACGAAGATGAAGAGTTCCGAGTTATAAGTTGACCATCTCTTTGCCGTGTAATAACGCGCTTTGTCCGGAGCCCCAAGGCACGATATTAAGCATTCCAAGGCAACGATGCAATAATGCGGGGCTATTCGATGCATAGGAACTAAAACAGGAACGGTACGAGCGAATTTAAAATATTCGCCCAAGATATTGCCCTGATCACGGTTACGCACTCAAACGCACGCGCACGTACACACAGGCCGCGTATAACATAATTTCGGATTGGAAGCTTTGGTTCCGGTATTCCTTGCTCCTTGTCGAGTCGTGAATCTCACTTTGACCTTCTACGGGAATAAACTACGGGCAGTCTTAACTGGATTATTGCATTCCTTCATCCACTGGATGAAGCTGATTATTACCGTTCTGGAAGATGGAAAATGAAAATTCATGGCTGGCGAAGTCAGTTCGAATAACGTGAAATCTTGCGAAATATGCGACACGCCGATCAACGTATCGGTTCCTCGAAATTCATTTCATTCCGATAAGGTACAATCGATTTTGTTAATAAAGCTCATTTACATGTTGATAAGAAGAAAATGATGGAAATGTTGAGTTATCTGCTGGATTTCGAAAAACCTTTCCTCGATCCATTAGAACTATTATAGGGTGTATTAATTACATGGTAATTAACGATAATTTGAGAAAAATTCCTTATCCATTCTTGGAAGCTTGGGGCTCATTTCGCTCAAGTAAATTTTTATTTTGCAGATATGAAACCTTCGGACAGGAGCGAGAAGACCATGTTGTCCGGTAACGCGCAGCCATCGGACGTATTCTGCTCAGTTCCAGGACGATTATCGTTACTAAGCAGCACCAGCAAGTACAAAGTTACGGTAGCAGAGGTACAAAGACGACTATCGCCACCGGAATGTTTGAACGCGAGTCTTCTTGGCGGCGTATTGCGAAGGTAAGGAATCGAGTCAGAAGACGAAAACTTCATAGATACAAAAAAAGTAGGCAAGACGCGTACGTAATCGTCAAATAGTCATATGAATATGCACGGAGATGAAAATGGGGCCCAATCGTGATTTCTCCGATGAACGAATATTCCGTCGCGAGGTGGTAGGATAATGAGTGTTGCATTACACTTCCTACGATGCGCATTAAAGGCGCAATAATACGCGACCGCGGATATCGCGCGTGTCCATTGCCCGTGTACGGTCATGGTCATTGATATCGCGGAAGAAACAAAATACGAAACACGGGCCATTGCATTACGGCCCTTAACATTTCCGTATTGCGTATCGAAATAACTGATGCAGCGTGATCGGAACAATACGCGCATGTAAAAGATACCACGAGATGAAGATCGCGATACGCACCGTTACACGACTTTATCTGTGAGACTAATTAATAAAGCCTGCGCCTTCAACTTCGTCCGGTCTTTTTATGCTTTGCTGGAGCACAGACAGCCACCTGATTTATAGAAGCTTCTCGTGCAAGTGCGCCCTCCTTTATCTGATTCGCCGTTTTATTCCGCTGGAACCTGCTCGTTGCGCAACGCTCTATTATCAAACGCATGGATAAATCATCGCTTGCATGTGGCAAGCGCACATCTATTTCCACGCACGTGCGTTTGGCTCTTCGCACTGAATCCCTTCAAGATTTTACGTTTGTCTGGATTTCAAAAGAAACGTAGATGTATGTAGATTGTACATGTGATTTCCGCAATTGCAAAAATATTGCTAATATCTATGCGTTCTCGCACTTTGCACCCCTACATATCGCCCGTGAATTGTTTCGCTCCCGGTGACGGAGCGCAGCGAATCTTTCGTATCTCATAGAATAAACTGCTACTCTAAAGCAGACCGAGATCTATCCACGATGCAAATGAGACATTAATAACCCACGCAGCTTCGAGTGTCAATTCCTCTGTACAAGCGAGAACGCCTCGGGCGACCACGGCATCTCGCACCGACCGCGACGTTATAATTCATTCGTTCGCATAGCGATCTGACCGATAATTACACGTGCTGGTCTAAGACTTAGCCACTATAGATTCTCCTTCTCTCTCTTTCTCCTTTTGTCTCTCCCATTATATTCTCAATCTTGTTCGTGAGCAATTCGTAGCCGCGCGCGTCCAGTAAGGATCCACAATCGTCGCTCGCTCCGAGAGCTCTTCAGAGATCGATTGCAACGTACCTACCGCGGCCCTCACAGATATGTACAAACAGATATACCACCTCGCATCTCCTATAATTTACGCTAAATAGTATTGAAGCAAATATATATTTTGCACAAAGAGTTTCAGCCGTGCCGCATGTTGGAATAAATTGTATACGTATATGAAGATGATCGATATTCCAGCAAATCGTAACATCTGTTCGTACGCATTACTCGTCCCTCGTAGTCCGTAGTCCTCCTTCTCGCAAAATGAACGCGAAATGACGCGAAGGATATTTGAATGAGCCTTGATCGTAAAGTCCTTCGATTTACTAACTAGTCACGTGGTCTCCATGGACGATTAATGATGCCAGTGTTCGAGGACATCTCGAGTAATCAAGGGGAACGGGGAATCTCGGCGCACCAGGATTCCTATCGGCAGAATCGAGGGTGCGAATCTCTCGCGGAAAACTCGGCGTAGAAGAGACGGTACGTCTGAGTGGAGTGAGGATCCTTCTCAGGACAAGACCCCGTAACGAGTGCAGCGTCGTTCTCGTCACGTACGGAGGAACGGTGACAATGATCGTTAACAATAAATACGAGAATTCGATTTGGTGGTATATTTATTCCCGCGCGATCAATTACATTCGGAATCCGACGTTTCAGATCCTTCCTTTCGTCTAAATTCCGCCTAAATTTCTTGTCGATTTTACCTAAAGATAAACGCAACGCCACCGAGTGTGTCTCGCGCGAGAATATTCCCAGAAAGTAAAACGAGACGGAGAAATGACCGGAACGCAGATTCGAAAGTATCGATATTAAAAAGCCATAGCGGTAAAATGTATTAATTGCCGAGCGAAGCGAGAGATTACCAGGCAGACGGGACGGCCGCACCGAACAAAGGTAGGCGATACGCGTTACCGTTATAACAGGCCAGGATGATGGATGGACAGGGTGTGTTAAGAAAAAAGTCGTTGCTACTATCGCGTTCTCGCTCGTGTTCCACAAAAAAATTTACTTTGCAGTTTCGTCGTCGGATTAACAACGCGAAGTCGCTATGCGACAGTTGACACGTTGACGGCAGTGTGAAACGATTAAAACGCAATTATTGATAATGTCTTGATAGACTTTGAGAGAACGAGTAAAACAATGACTATGAGACTTTTCATCTAGAAAAATGCATCTTGGGAAAAGTTATTACTCACAGAGTTGATATATGTTAGATTTGATATTAAATTATACAGCCTACGACATGCCCATAGAATACCTACAATAAAAAAAATGAAAAAATCGAATAACAGTTTATTATTTTTATATACCTTGAAGAAAAAGAAGATGTTTATCGAGTTAATAAAGTTGTTTTTCATTTATAAAACGCGAGATCAAGTACCAATACTTTGATCACGATTTCAACCTTAATGTCATTCCGCCATTACATCCTTTGAGATACCACACGAATACACGACTATCTTTAACATTTGATCGAACGTAAATGCTTCGCTTGTAGTCACATGAGGTATTACATCTCTTGATGATCAACCCAGATACACGTATCGAAGGAGACCATAAAAGTGCTGGTAAAAATCTTGCTCACACCTAGTGCTCACGCTACGCGGCTTGAATAGATGTACAATGCGAACATAGTGCTCCTTTGAGGCCCGATCCTATTCTATAAAACATACGGACGAGAACAGCACGTATCCTCGAACGTACGTTGCTCCGCAGTCGTTCAACCGCTCCGCGCTCGTGTGAATTGCTCAATCGTCGATGACACACGTAGTCGCGGATTATGCTAATCTACCCGTATTTCTCTCCCACTTGCCACTCATTGTCGCCGTCTCACTCGCTCCTCGATTTCATCTTTTTAGAGATCACGGCAAAATGATTAATGGAAGAGTTCCGTTTCGAAATTCTCACACGCCGGAACGAGCCAAGCCCGCGCGAACACGTGGGCGCGTTCATGCGTACCCGAATATAAATATTACGCGCACGGTAGAAAAATCATTAATTGTGGAAACTATAAATATGACGATGATTCACGTATTATTTATTTTACGTCACCTATAAAATTCGCGCGATGATAAATTCAGTTAATCGGTTCGTTGACGTGATCGCATCAGTTTATGTTGAAAGTCACGGAAGCGCTTTAACTTTGTTTAGCTTAATGATTCGTATCAAGTGTTATATACTGCACGAGAGTGAAATTGCAAAATTTTACATCGTGAGATGTTTGATTAGTAACATGAAAAAGGTAATACATAACTATTTTTGCACTTTGTAGGGCGAAATCCAAAAACGGCGGACGTCTGCTTAGGGAAAAACTGGAAAAAATTGGTTTGAATCTACCAGCTGGTAGAAGGAAGGCAGCCAACGTCACGCTCTTAACATCCTTGGTAGAAGGTGAGTGTTTTGTCTTATTTCTCGAAAACTTGATTGCAAACTCTCGTTGACTTATCTATAGAAAAAAAGATAACTAAGAAGGAGAGGATACTATAACTGAGATGAATTTGTACTCACATTAATAATCGCTTAATCGTCTCATCATATAAATAAATATTATCACCTCGCATGATATGAATTTATATTATATTAAGGAAATTTCACAACTGAGAGAAAATACATTTTACTTTTACGGTACAATTTATACCGAAAATTGTGACCAATGCTGATTCATTTTTATTATACATATTATTATATTTTAAGTTAACGGACGCGGCATTTGTCAAGCAAAGCAGTATTAAACTTGTTTGTGAGCTGTATAGTATCTCGTAAAGCGCGCCTCGTAAAGAGATGAAATCATCTCTTTGAAATAACGCGAACGTAAAACCTTTTTCCTACGCGGTAATGGTGATAATGGTAATGGTAGCAGCATCCTTTTTCTTCACCGGTAATGACACCCGCAATCATTTTCCTCATTAGCAACATTGACCGTGCCTGGTAGCAAAAAATGAACAACAAAAAACATAATTAAACGAGAAGCTTCCGGTAGGATATTTCAGTTCTCTCTGTAATGAGCTTGCAACATTTACGTGTGGCGAGACGTAAAGCTTAAGTCTCACCACGTATTATTATAATAACCGAATAATAATGATAATGAAAATATTGTCTACACATATTTTTTCAAAAGGAATATTGGATTTGTGTTTTTGATTTGTTATATGAATTCCACCGCGAAATTCTTCTCGCATCAAGATCAATAACGAATGAATGGTGCATTAGTGATCATAACTATAATCGCGCGTTTTCCCAGCAATTTATCGCGTGCGATAAACGTGACGCTTTTCGATTTATTGCCGCCGTAATTTACAAGGGCTTACATCTGTGCGCTCGTCCTTACACTCTCCTCCCGTCGTGACTCCGAAGAATTACATTCCTCGTGACGCCCACTTGTCTCGTAGGGCAAAGTGATGAAATCATCTCTTTGGAATAGCGCGCACATTAAAGCGAATTTACACGGTCCGCGCTTGATGATCATCCTGGATGACTCATTCAAGTGGATGAATGAATTTTTGTTTAGACCATGTCTAAACCATGATGCAGTACCAGTCTTTAAAGTCTCATTAGGTGGAAAAAACATGTTGAGACGAATATGAAATATTATCGTAGGAAATTTATACATGCACAGTTTCGCATTTTTAACTCATTTAATGCTAAATGACAATTTGGATATGATTTTTTTACCGGTCTGATACCAACTTTATAAAATTTTATTTTATAAATTAAATTATATTTTAATAAATTAATATCAATTCATATAGAGAGAATAAGATATTAGAGGCGAAAGCTTTTCTTTTCCTCCCTCCCTCCCTCCCTCTCTCTCTCTCTCTCTCTCTCTCTCTCTCTCTCGCTCTCGCTCTCGCTCTCGCTCTCGCTCTCGCTCTCTCTCGCCACAGATCTTTATTTCTTACGACAGTAACAAAGAATGCAATCTTTTTGTACCGAATACAGGATTGCGCACTGTACAGCTAAACACTGACTCCTACGGGATATCTCAACAGTTTGAGAGCGCTTAATAACGAGAACGTGCAACAAATGCGTACACACGTATCGTAAATGCGCGTACAATCACTGTCCTGCATATCCAGCCAGCGGTGCCCTAATGACGCATCTGAAAGTTTGTTAGAGTGTGGCACGGACGTTGATTATAATTTATGGTCGGTGCTGCTCCTATAAAACATCGACTGTGCCTTCCTTTTCTGCGCGACGAGACGATGGCATTGTTGTTCCACGGCGACACGCGCACCGTAACCCTTTTTCTCCCTCTCTCTTTCATAAATCTTTGTCTTTCGATATAAAGTAAAATAATGAAATTTCTATGTGTCAACCAGTAAACGCGTAACATTTTAATATAAACGGTTTATCATTTTATCCGATTAAAAGAGCAAAATCTTCTGTGGCTGTGTACAAGAAAGATACGTACATGGAGAATGTCGTTAAAAGCGCTTACAGAGTGTGGCGAAAGTGTGGGAACTTTTGCTTGACGCACGAAAGATGTACATATACTCATACATCTACTCATACATACTACACGCATATCAGCTGTACAATTCACGCATAAATTCGTGTCTGAGTTGCCACACAGTGACACGTCGTACTCAAGTGTGTACGCAAACTCTCTCATCACTCATACGCCGCATATTAAAAATCTATAGAAATAAATGATAGAATCATTTACTTCGGCTCCACATAAAATACATCTGAATATCCGAAAGGTATATAATGACATACTTTAGATAAAAGTTCAAATAATAAAGTGGGACAAACAAGTATATTTGGACTTGAAATACCTCTCTGTGTGTATAAAAACACACACATGATTGTAATTACATATTATCTGAATTTATATCTCTACTCGTGTTTATTATAATGAAAAGATAATAAAATTAATTATCGAAAACTTAAGCAAGAGAGGTCTACTGTTAATCATCATGTAGATTATTCCCTTAATTACATGCGCATATAAAATTGTCATTATGGCCTAAGTATGTAGTTAATCACCTTTTACAACGAGTGTTTTTATATTTAATTTTATATTCGTTTCTTCGTAATGTTACGAACCATTTTTACATTATTATACACGATTTGCTTTTTAATATTATAAAATTCGTATTCTATAATACATGGTGGTTTCGTTACATTTTCGATCGGATAACGGATAATTTAGTGTTACAACTAAGTAACGTGCACAAGAATGGAAGCGTACTATAGACGTTTTATAAACGTGTACGTTGACCGCAGCCAACTCTCGTTGTAAAGTTTTAACCAGCATAAAACCGCAAGATATATTCGAACACGACGACCTCGGGTACGCGGAAGAGAATTCCCGAAATCTTCCTTCGGTTCGATTATCAGAACGTATAATGGAACGTGATTTGTGGTCGAAGGCCGAGATGGAGTGTACCATATTGACTATCGGCATAATAGCCAACGTTTTGAATAAAGTTGTTCTATCGTATCAATGTTCTTGCAAAACGACAAATAAATTTCTATAAATATTATTCCGATGATTCACGAAAAATAATTATATGACGAGATTTGTTTTAAAGAAATAATTGTTAGTGGAAAGAAAGAGAACACACACACACACACACACTCTCTTTCTCTCTTTCTCTCTCTCTTTACGTTAACAAATACTTTGTGATAAGAGAATCTCTCAAAGGAAAGGAGGACAATAAAATGCAAGCTATATTCGCATCTGTGGTCATAATCGTAATCGTCTCAGAAGTGTTACGCACATATTCGCTAAGGTACGCTATCAGGCATACTAATTTACTTAAAAGAGATTAGAAGTAGAAACGGAAAGATACGATGCGGGGGAGATATGCAAATCCGTGCAGAAGAGTTGAGTACTAAACGGAGAGTTACAAAGTTAGCCGGAACGACCTGTTGCACCTCGTGCAACGGTGTCGATAAGATCGCCGAGAGATAGTTAACTTACTGTCGGTTGTACGCACCTAACACAAGAATCCCGTAGGAATCAGCGCGGCGTAATATCGATGCCAATAAATACCGCGCGAAATTACTTATTCGACGTCCCGTACGTTCATCTCGCGCTTCTAACTTTGTCTTTCTTGTCTCAAGTTTGTGTCGACACCGAAAACTGATCAAAATCGGAAACTTGTTGAAACGAAATGAAACTATTTCATAGATATTTTCATGACATAAGCGCGATACAACTCTTATCACATCCTTGCGATATCGTTTGGAGCTCTAACTCATTTATTAATTAGGAAAACATTAATTGGGGAAACCCAAAACGTTCTCGCCATGTGATAATCTGAATAAATAAACATATGATAGAAAGCTTTAACGATAAAATTATCTTCTCAATAGCTAATTATACCTATCAGAAATATTAAAACATATTTTTCCTCTGTCGTTTGAGTAACGATTTGCACTTTTAATAAAAACATATCTTTATCTATTATTGTGTTTAACGCATTGAACATATTAAATGTATAATTAGGTTACATAAAACCGATGTGAACAAGGCAAAACATTGGCAGTTTTAAACTACTTATACGTTTTTCATAGCTACGTTAGTATTGTGCCCGGCTTTGCTTGCTACGCATTCTTTCTTTCGTTACAACTGCGGTAAAAATTTTTTACTACAAAACGTTACGACAAGTCCGACATAACACATGAGATGGTGCGTTTACTACAATACAGTAGTTGCGACTACAGATACTGTGATTTCTATCGCATAAACTAGAGAACAACAACATAGACAAAATGCAGATGAAGTAAAGTTTTCATAACAAAACCCTCAATCGTATTGCTTTTTGCGTTCTAATCTGTTATCCTCGTCGAAACAAAGTGAACTGCACATAAATATGCTAAAGAAAGGAAATATTCAGATCAGAAAAAATCAGAAAAAGATTAACACCAACTTATATGACAAAAGGCAATAAACAGCACTTTCACGTATAATCATGCAGTGTTTAGATTTTACGAGGCCGATGGTATTTTCAGTCGTGTCACGCAATTTGAACGTACATAACATGTTAGAAAAAAAAGATATTCTAAGTATAACTTCTCGGAGATTTCTTTAAGCAAGTGTGTATAGCCCAGGGCTATGTGTGTATAAGGTCCTTGCGAACAACAATTTTGCTGGTATAATCATTATGCTGAAATTAGATGGCTGTCAGTTATACGCGACGGTCTTGCCAAGATCTTATTATTTCCCGCGTCCAAATTGGGCTGACACTTGAAACACCGTTTGTGTCAGGTGACTGTTAATATGAAAATGTCCGCATGTATACAAGTAGCTATCGCTTCTGCAGCCTTTAATGTACAGCAGTCTCATATATGAAACCTTCCGTGTTTCCTCTGAGTTTGAATTTGAATTAAACAACAAGTTGAACATTTTATACGTGTTTGCGAGCGTAGACTAAATACTGTAGACTAAATACGCACCACTCTTCACACTAATTTTGATGCACTTGAAGTTTTTGCCAAACTCTCGTAAATTCTTTTTTAGACTATGCAAATTACTGTTAAATGCACTATGAAATATGACTAAAAAAAAGTTTTTGTATTTATTAAGGAAAAATTTACGATCTCTAAAACGTTAGAACGCGTTAAGGACGGAATGAAAGGCACTTGATTTTTATCGAGAATGTCGTAACGGTAGAATCATTCTTTTACTATCGAGGTTTCAGAGCCGGAGCTTTGCCCAAATAAATAAGTCGTAAAAAGATGAAAAGAAAAAGGAGGAAATCTTAGGAAACTCATAACTTTGAGTTAAACTATCGAGAATACGACGAATTGCGTTCTCGAAGCCAAATAAAATTCCGCGATCGCTGCCATCCACCGTTATGTATACTTACACGTAAGTTTGCATAATGGCATCATGCAATTATGCGTGAATATTTAATATTTTCCAGGAGAAGCCATTCACCTTGCCAGAGACTTTGGCTACGTTTGCGAAACTGAATTCCCCGCGAAACAAGTCGCCGAGTATCTCAGTCGGCAGCATTGCGAACCGCAAGATTCCTATAGAAGAAAAGAGCTTCTTCATGCCACCAAGTAAGAATACGCGTTACAATGAATACAATGCGCGCATTACACGCGATATAGATAAGAATCGCTTTTGTCTCACTACGACACGTTACGTATTTACGTGGCGACAGCCAGATAATAAGTAGAAACTCTTCTGTTTCCAGACAAATCACCAAAGAGCTGATGGATCTTTTGAATCAAGACAGATCGCCACTTTGCAACACGCGGCCGCAACATATCCTCGATCCCAGTATACAAAGACATCTCACTCATTTCTCTCTCATATCACACGGATTCGGAAGTCCTGCGATCGTGGCCGCTCTAACGGCTATACAGGTATAACGCGATCACAAGAACATTGTGTCTTGTCTGTTTCTTTCCATCTGTCTTTTCGTATATTTGACGTAACGCTCACGGAGAACCTTACGATCCCTGTCGCAGAAGTTCCTAAGCGAGTCTTTAAATCATCTGGAGAAAATGTATCCCGGGAACGGTAGCGGCGTGACGAGCAGTCAACAATCGAATCTCGACACGAGCAAGAACAAGGACGGCACGCTGATGAACGACATGAAGAAGTGACGCACGGAAGACCCGCCTACCTCGAACGTGGTCACGTCTATCCGGCACTCCTGGCCGTACAATTGAGCTTTCGTGTCTCGCTCCTCTTGCGGAAAGCTCGCAGTGGACCACTTGAGAACACACGTCACACGTACAGGCATTCGCTTGCGACGTGTCGCGTGCCACCGTGTCACGCCGAGGTTGGCTGGTCGTAAGCTTCTTCGTAGACAATTTGACACGTAGGCTACGTACGTACGAAATGTGCAATCAGGGATAAGTCGGTATCGGAGGGAGAACAAGAGAGGTCAAGAAATTCTCATTCGTAATACAGTTCATCGAGGAGCTAAGCACGAGCGGCTCAACTCTGTCACCTTTGCTGGTCACCTTTGGTACAGTTTCTATCCATTTTTATACTCTGTGTTAACGATATCTAAAAATGTCTTTAAAATGTTCCCTTATGCCGACTTACACAGTTGAAATGTTGCCAATAAAATTATTACGATACAATCCTCCTTATAGGAAGCTGGAAGAGAAAAGATTTGGTAAGTGGATAAATATATATTGTGCTATAAACGTGCACACCATGTTGAAACAATAAGGATTAGACGCATGTACCATGAGCGTCCAATGGATATTCTTGGATATTCTCAGAAAAGTCATTGCGCCAATTAAATTAGATTTTTTGGAAATTGTGCGAAATATAAGAAGTGTAAGTTGATTATAATAATTTGTATTGACGAAAGATTTCTAAATTCAATGGAAACACGTACGATATCGTAATCTTGTGTTAAAAAGTATCCAAAGGCAAATATTGCGCGGAAGAATTAATGAACCTGAGAATACCAATTGGACATTTATGTTGCATGGAAATTAAAGTTGAAGGCTTGTATACTTTTGCAAATCCAAATCCGGAAACGGTTCTGTTCCAAAGAGTTGATCTGTACACGTATATACATATATAATTTAGGTAAATTATGTCTAGCTGTCATACATGACGAAACATACATGACACGTACGAAGCTTAAAATGTGTCAATAATTTGCTGGCTTTAAAGAAAACATTCCACGATGTCAAAGCGATCAAAGGTATGCAGCTACAATCTTTGCACTCTATTCATATAAGATCCGCCCTTTACGCCACCGATAATTTATCGCAAGTCGAAGTTGTTAGAGATTTGCGACTAATATACGATAAATATACGTAAATCGCGTCCAGGAATATTTTGCCTGCAAACTTCTCTGTACTGAGGGAAAATTATTTGAAAATTTAAATTATCAAGCAAGCGAGAGATGCTCGAATAAAAGTTCTCGCTTCTTCGATTTATCGTAATTACTTGATTGCAGTATCTCCATCAAACATTCGAAAGATGTACTCGGCAATCTCGGCATAGAAATTGTACTCGACAAGCAACAAGTGAGATGCGACAGCTGCGTAAGAATACAAAATGTTATTTGGTTCTCTCGCACTGCCAATTATTGTTTCTGTCGAAAGCTTCGCACGAGAAAATTCATTATTAAACAGACTAAAGAGAGAGAAATTTTATCAGTTTGTAAAGTATATGTTGTTTATGATAGTCGAAAAAACACGTAAAACACTTGGTGCAATTGTTAATATTAATAATGTGTTAATTCGCTAAATGATTTAATTATTCTTGCAATCTAATTATCTACAATTTTTAATAAGTAAGTAATCTGCGACATAAAAACAAAAAGCATTTACATTAGCTAACTTAAATATGAAAGGACAAGAATAATCGAGATTTATTTATAATTGAATTCTGATTGTTTTAACGGTTATAAGATAATCAAGAATTACTTTCTCTCTTGCGTCAGGAGAGTTGTGCTTCCATCAATGAGACTTATCTGGACCAGCAACCCTTTATATATAAACGAAAGGTGGAAGTGATTATACATGAGAGCATTAAAGTGCAACTTAGTCCTCATTAATCAATTGTATCAATCATCTCTACTGATATTAAAGAAAATGGGGTGTCGTACGATTAACCACAGCAAGCATATTCTGCCTTTCATAGGTGCATACTCGCGTGATAGTCAGGGACGATGTTAAATCCGAGGAATAGTCACGACTCGAGTCCTTCCGAGATGAGATTCTAAACGTTTGGCGTTTTTCCAAAATGAATTTTGGTATCGTTAAATTTCTGATTTCACTTGACATGCTTTTCATGCTACATTCTGATCTTCTGGAACAATTATCGTTACTCAACAACGAGTGAAAGTCAATGAAAATAAGGATCGTCCGCGTTACGGGCCATTACGAACGATTAGATTCTTCCTCCAAGGACGACAGTCGCGGTATTTCTAGGGCCGTTATCGTGCCAATGCGAAACTTGCCATTAAAAAGATGTGCCAATTATCAATATCGAGCTATTTAACGTAAGCAAAAGGCGGCTAGAGAAAAAAAAAAGCGTAGAGAAAAAGCGATGGCAGTGTGCAACGAAAATGTGTATTCCGTTGTATGTGCGCGGAACGGAACGAGAGTTTCGTAGTGAGTGATGTGCTCGTCGGCCGCATCTCGGACTTGCCAGTCACGAGAAATTGTATCAAGTACAATATCAGATGAACCTGAGACATATCTAACTTTGTAATTAAATCTTAGGCGTATGTAAATGTAAGATTAAAAAGGAAACGGGGAGGGGAGGGGGGGAGGGGGGGGGAAGAGAAGAGGAGCAGGAAAGGAGAAGGGAGAGAGGCAACTCCTCAGCGGATGCCTCGTGTTGTCGTGGATTATGTACAGAATATTTGAATCTTTCTTGTGATATAATCGTACATTATTAAGGTGTAAACCGATAAAAAAAAAACACAGTATACATTCCATGTTTTTTCATAGAAATGAAGTATTAGAGGTGGTCGTGAACCGTGTGAGAGACCGACTCGTTACGTAGAAATCGAACGTGACAGTTATGACGAGGATTCGTATCTCTATGGTGTTAGAGGCGGCTCTGGAACTAGGCAAAGACTCATGCTACCACGCCGCTGAAATGTAACGTAACGTTCTTACACGTGGAAGATCCTTGCGAAGATCTCAACTCTCTTACATTCGCATTCTTATATTTGTACGATATCTCTTGGATACGACTTGAACCCCTCCTGGATAAGAAAATTTCTCGTACATGCGAATTCCTCGAGTACACACATGCGAGACAGTATACGGGTCGTTGCGCATAGCTTGCCTTACGGTAGAGTCGCCTCTGTCCTAGAAGCGTAAAACAGTTTTGTAAATGTTAAAACGCATTCTATGAATGAGATCCTTAAATTCGGCATTTCTGATATTCTGTACTTACTGTATTGCATCTAATTTTACGTTTACACATTTTGCAAATAACATAACTTTGCTAATAATGTAGTACGTATATTTAGAAGATGTTCGCTGTCGGTAGTGTAATCTTCATTCTATGCGTCGTTTTACTTTAACAATTTCAACAGGCAGGTACTGTGCTTGAATAGAATAAAAGAAAAACCAAAAAAAAAAGAGAGAAGGTATGTCAGCACGCGTAAGTAAGGATTACACTAATCGTTAGCTGACACACCGAAATATCAATATACGTTGCAAGAAAAAAACTTTTACTTTTAATTCGACATTATGAAATTGTTAGACATAAAATGAAGCGTACGAAATAATTAAAGTAACAATTCTTTAGTTATATGCGAAAACCACAGTAAAAAGGTCAGCATGCGTTTCAACAAATACAAGTTGTGAATGCTCCAGCGTCGTGCTTGATTGTACTTTAAGTGAACGAAGCATCTTCCAATTCCCAGATTATATGCAGAAGGATTAGTTAGAAAAAAAGTTAGAAAAGAGAAAACTCGGCACCTTATTTTCACTCACGACTACTTAGATGCGACATATTAGAAGCTAAGGACTCCCGTAAATTAATACTTATTTATAATCCTTAGGACGCGGCCGTAGAGAAATATGTTTTTCTACCAGAATTTCTGTGCCAACTACAAAGAATGTTGTAGATGATTTTTGTTTCAAGTTGAAGAATCATTCCAATCTCTCTTGTAAGATACTCAGATATATCTTTATTAAATATATTTGAATTTCGTAGTATATTATATTCTGATATTGATTATATAGTTCATTTTTGTATATTGGTGTGTGATAAATAAATAAGAATATTGTTTCTAAGCAATCCTTAGTCATCAAATAATTACCTGTCATACACTGAACGATACAATAGTCAACCTTTACAAACCTTTGCAATTCCGAAGTTAATAATTTTCCAATGTTAATAAACTATTTAATCTCACGACTTATAAATCCCCTAATAGCACAACTGCATTGCAGCAATATTGGCTAACAATATATATATCCAATCTTAATGTTGGATATATATTGATTTCCAATATTGGTCCAATATTGTATAATTATTATATAATATTAAAATTTATAATATATACTAAATATATAATATATACTATATTATAGTATAATATTAACATTTATTTGATAACCAATATTTGTGTCATCATGGGCACTACAATATTGGCAGTGCATTTGCATTTTGTTAATAATCAATATTAGCTTTGCGCTGGGAAATATTGGTCTAGATATTCCTAATGTAACCAATATTTAGCCAAGTATTGCCAATATACCATGCTATTAGGATTCCCATAAAAGCCCATAAAATATTTATATAATTTATATGTATAATTAATATTGTTCATACTCATAATTAGTATCTTGATGATAACGAGACTACTATGCGAGTCTCTCGATTAAACTGACAAAAATGTACGTATTTTTTTTACATAAGATACATCAAGTTTAGTTTTAGAACGCAGCACATAATCTAAGCAATCATAAAACACTATAAAAGTACATCGAATATTTTTCCTTTTGTTTAAATTTATTATTAATATAGCGCGTAATTGAGTAATAAGAAAAAGGTTACATTTGTACCACGCGACTCGTGCAGTTGAGCGGTCGCAAATCTCGAGAATCGAAGTATTGGAAGCAGAGTAACGTAACAGGCAAAGAAGTGGCATGATACCTCGTCGATAACTAAACACTTACCGACCTGTCCCGGCAAGTCGTTATTACCGACTCGGTAATTATACCGACGATGTGTTTTACCGACAGTAATGTCGGTAACTATACTACCGATAGTATCGAGCGGGAATATTGTGCCACCTCTTTGATTATTCTGCTGCCCTGCTCCTGATACTTTAATTTTCGAGATTTTCGATGCTCAAATGCACGATTCACGTGGTACAAACATAATCTTTTTTCTCATTTCACTTGCACTTTTATGATGCTTTATGTTTATTTAAATTATGTACTATGTTCTTACAGCGAAAATTGTTGGATTTTATATAAAGATAGTGCACATTTTTGTCATTTTAAGAGATTGGCCAGCACAGCAGAATTGTCATTAATACATTAATTGTATACATGTAAACAAAAGTAGAAATATTTTATAGACTTTTATGGTGATTCAGGAATCTTTAGATCAAATATTACATTCTAGAAAGAA